>NW_010161489.1:0-38262 GCF_000695765.1 Mesitornis unicolor | reverse complement strand
ATATATACACACATTATATTTATAATTATACCTTTGTGAAAACCTTGCTGTTTATCAAAATGTTGTAAAAAAAAAAGTGTTTAAATTTTTGACTTGGTTTTATTTCAGAATGATCCTATTAGTTTACATAGCCTAGTTTGAACTTCTATTTCTCATCTGAATGGAAGAGATTTTTGCCTTTAAAAAAGCAAAACCAGAAAAGAATGTTTTGAAAGGTACAATGAAATAGAATTGTCTTGTTATTTGGTAGGTGATCTAACATTTGAGCCTCTGTTAAAACACAGAGAATAGAAAAATAATGTGTGGAAACATCTGAGGTTACATCTCACTGTAACTGCAATTGCTCGTTACTGACACTCTTTGCATGAATTTTTCTGCTCTTCAGTTTAGTCCTTCTAGTGTTTCCTGTGCTCTCCCTGCAACCTTTTTTTTTTTTCTCCTTTTCACTTACCTTTTAAAATCAGTTGAGAACTGCTCCTCCTTCTCATGGGAGAATAACTGTACCTTTCTGGGTATTGTTTGGAAATGTAGTTCTTTTGACAAATATAAAGGTGATATTAGGCTGCACATTTTATTTTTAACCCAAAACAACATATGCAGCTGACTCTAATTTTCTTTCATTGAAGAAGAATCAAGTAAATGGAACAAAGAGCTCTATATACAAATAACAAAATTTCACTTTTACCTAGACATGTAGTCACGTGGACCAGCTGGTATAAACTGACATTTCCTGTAGAGCTACACCAGGTGACACCAGCTAAGCATCTGGCATCTGTTTAGAGGGTAAAATATAAAATTGGTTTGCTGTTTTGATATGCATATATACTTTCAATGAAGAGAGGGTTGTTTGAGTTGGAATATCAATCTGCAAATTATTAGTTAACAGATTAAAAATAATCTGAGAAACACTGATGATTACATACATATTTGGATTTTAACAAATCCGTGTTTTTGCAGAACTGTGAGTAATTATATGCCTGACTGGATGAAATGGGATGAAATAAATCTATAATTTATTATGACAATTTACTCATCGATTTAGTGTGCAAAGCATCAGTAATCATATGCACTCTGCCAAAGAGTGAGTGGAGCTGAGCTCATTAAAAAATCTTATCTAAAACTCGATTCCTTAGGATAGTTCGATCACATGATTGGCAATACTTAAGATTCTTATGGCCCTTCATTTAGCGCAGCCTTAGTAACAGATTGTCCTTTTTGCTATGAAGTCAGAGCACTATTATCCATCCATTTGCTCAGAAATGCACTTTTCTCTCCCATTCTCATACTTGCAGTAATCTTTCAAACTGCTCTTCACTTTTTCCTTTGTTAGATTTTAAAGTCTCTTAATTGAAGAAAAGACTAATTGACATTCTTTTAATTCGCAAGAAAAGTGGTGGGGCTTTGGGGTTATGTCCCTGTCAGTGTATAATTCCTATTTGTGTTTTATGAATACCCTGTTGTGTTTTACACTTCATTTTGAAGGTAACATTAAGTGCAGCTTAGAGCACTCGTTTTAAAGCAGGAGGTTGACACATAGTGAAGAGACTATAGCTGGGAAGCTTTGATAGAGCAATCAAGGGCCATCAACACTTAATGGCTCTACGCCAGTGGATCAATGGGCTCGCTAGCAGCAGGGCCATTGACTTTGAACAACTCTCTGCCCAGAAGCTGAAAGAGTGCATGTTCATGTCAGAGCTGGAAAATTCGCAGCTTAAGCGCAGGGGGTTGAAAAGAGTCATAGGCTGTTTCGAAAAGGGACAGTTCTCTGTGCAAACAAGGAAGTTTCTTCTTCAGTAGTCAGGTGGGCAGTTCAACAAGGCCAGAAGGTTGGTTGGTTCGGAGACAGCCTAAATCCTGAATCCTCTGTGCTGCTAAAGGAACAGGAGTGGTAAATGCTTTCTGAGATGCTTAGTTTTAGATAGATTCATGCTTTAATTTTTAAATATGAAAGAGAATACACATGTTTCAGAAATTGCATGCCTGAGCCAGTGGTTCTTTCTTTTCCTGTGCGTTGTCCCTGAATGTTGCCATCGTGAAATGGGACTACACTGCAACACAGAAATTAGTGTCAAAAACTTCCGAGTTAAATTTGTGTAGACAGTTGTGTCTCAACTGGAGGACAATACACAGGTTTTACAGTGTTAGCAGCAGCACCATATGGTGTTCCGTTACATAAAGAGGATCTAACTTGATTTTCCACTAAAGGAGTTTGTCCAATAAAGTTTTCTGGAATTTATGATCAACCATTAGCTAGGATTAGTAGATGTATGGGATCCAATGATTTAAATGGACTTGACAAATCTGTGTGTCACTAAAGAGGGGTTGATTTTGTTTGTTTACCTCAAAAAAGAAAGAGAAAAAAAAAGAAAAAAAAAGAGAAAAAAAGAGAAAAAAAGAGAAAAAAAAGAAAAAAAAAGAATATAGGGGGCTGTGTATAGATGCATGTATTTTCTTCTGGCTAGCAAAATTCAATGGTGTGACAGTTGCTTAGGTAACTGAATGTTTTATTTAAGAGCTGAAGATATATGTGGTAAATGGACTTTGAGGATGAAATTCACTACTTTGTGCAAAACGGCTGAGAAATTGGATGTATGCAGGGAGGTAATGGGTAAAAGGTACATTAGATTCACAGACAGAACAACATGCTTGAGAAAAAAGGTGGATAATGGAATGTGATCATTACAGTGGGAATGTTTCACGGGACAGATATGCTTTCAGCAGTGGTATTCAAAACATGCATCATAGAGAAATACAGAGACTGACATTTTGTTTTTAAAAAGAAGCATTTATGTAATACAATCAAAACCTACAGCTTGTGGGCACTGATATCACATCAACACATCTCAAGCTTTTTATTTAATTGAGTGTGATTTAGGAAAAAGCATTTAGAACACAGTCTGCTCCATCACATCAAATCAATTTAAATTAACAGACCAATGCTTTAGCTGTAAACTGATGCTAATCAAGGACAAGATGCTAGAAGTTACTAAGCACCTCTTGTGAGCTTTAAAGAAGTTTGATTTCTATTTACTGCAGTGGGAACGGTCATGATCCACATCTTTCACAAAAAATTGGGGTCTTTGTAGGGTTTTTTTCAGATCATGTGCAGATACTCTCACTCTTTGGTCTGCATTTGCCACAGCTGTAAGGGAATGTTTAACCAGCATTTAGATAACAATCTGAATAGGTGAAATTAACCATATGATGAAATCAAGTGTGTTTTTAAATGGATGATGATTTTTGGTGTTATTGTCTGAATATTCCAGAAATGTTACTTAAAGGAAATATCTTTTTTTTTCTCTAAGATCGAGAGAAATAAAAATAGCTCTATCAGAAAGAGTTATTAATGAAATCCTTTTATAATAATTCATTCTCTAATGCTACTTGAATAATTAAACAATGACAACAAGAAGAAAATTCCCAATTGATGAGTTAATCTCATTTACTTTCTTTCGTTTTTTCCCCCGCTCTAACTAAAATCCAGAGGGACAAGCAGTTTGTTGGGTCAGCTTTAACAAATGGATGTGCAGTGCCTGTTACCAGGGCTACAGATTATGGCCATCTTCTCTCAAAATCATAGAAACAAGAGTACAACAAACATAAATTACCTATAATTTTCTTATTCCAATAATTCAAATTCACATTTCCATTGCTGGGGTTGAGTAGAGGAAAGTATGATTCATGTTGCAGTGAAAAGCTATTAAAGTCTAAGATTACTTAGGCTTTGAGTGAAAGGTGCCTGTTACTGTAAATGTGGAAAGCTAAAATAAAATCTTCAGTTACATTAGAAGAAGGTATATTTAAGATCTTTTTCACCAATTTGGCTGGAAGTATGTGTCAGTCTTTGAAATTTTACCATCCCCCAAATTTCCTAATTTATTATTAGTACATTGAAAACAATTTCATTATCAATGAGGTCTAAGTAATATGCTCCCACCTCCCCCCTAAAAAAGATAAATTCTAAAATCTTTTCCAGCATTCACTGACTTCCTAGTAGTGAGCTAGAAATCACCGTAAACATGAACCAAGCTGTTTGCAAATGTTTGTCTCCTCCTTTGAGAATCTGTATTCATTCCATGGTGCACTATGAGCCAGATCTTTCTGTCCTTATGCACCTTAAAGCAGAGGGAAGCACTATATAAAATACATACTTTCTGCAGCAGGTATACATCTTTGCACTTTAGCGTCTGATGTGTCTGCAGCCAGTGCTCTCAGAACCTGGGAATCTATTCCCACTTCAGTGTTTTAGAATATAGAAATCTGTCTGTCTTCAGAGCTTCACTGTATTTGTGGCAAGGTATTCACTGCCATGCTGCATTCCTCCATGCCTTCACATGTGGGTCATTGGTGTGAAGGCTACTGCCCTTTCTGATGAGGCATTGAAGGCCTGTGGTACAACATTATTCATTTTGATAGCTTGAATAAGGAAAGGTGTACTGAGTTTGAGATTCATCTGAGCCAGTAGAGTTGTCCTGGTTTAGGGCTAGGCTGGCCACTAAATCCTGGAGAGATGCTCCTTATTAACCCCTCTCCCTCCCCAGCAAGGAAAAGAGAATAAGGGAGAGAGACTTTATGGGTTGAAAAATAAAACTAACAGATTTAATAAAACAATAATACTAATACTGCAGGATAATAATGTAAATAGGAAAATAAATATTTACAGATATGTACAAATATATATACAAAACCAATATAAAATCCTGCCCCCACCACCCCCAATGATGATTATGTCACCAGAGGCTCTGTGGAGCAGGGCTCTGGAAAAGTCCCAGTCTGGTCTCAGCAGCAGGTGGGACCAGGATGTAGGAACACATGAAACAGGATCACAAGCAGATGAACTAGCAGGGCTCTGCTTGGACTTCGGCCTTTGAAGGAGTCGAGATGGAAGGAAAGGTCCAAGACGGAAGGGTCAAGACCCTCATGATCCCTTGGCTTTATACTGAGTATGATGTATGTGGCATGGAATACCTAGTTGGTCAGTTTTGGGTCTGCTTTCCCCCGTAGGCACAGACACGGCACCCATGGTGAGACATTGGCTTTGAACATTATCACTTCTAGCAGCAGTGTTTGTAAAAACATGCTGCTAGTTTCAGCAAGTTGAGCCACTTAAAAGAGACTGAGCTGAAAAGTAAAATCTCTAAATAGAAAATTAATTCTATTTACCTCATACCAGGACAAGAGTTCATCATTAAAATTTGCACATCTACATCTGAAATACCAGTGGACTATAAGCAAAGAAATTACTGTTTGAGTCCTTAAGCAGAAATCACATCACCTGTGGTCATGCAAATCACATTCTAAAATATTCTTTTTTCTTTCTGTTGACTACAAAGGTAGACTGGAGTAGCCAACTTAAATTAGGTAATGAAGCTGTAGGTGACAGAATTGATTGAGAAGACAACCCAGTGTTTGATGACACCTGCCACCGAATCAGTGGAAATAGACTGGCCTTGGATTGGGCCCAGAATCAACACTGGCTCCTTTCACTGTGCTGTCTAATAATTTTCAAAAAGATCTGGCTCAAATATTTTCAATTTAGTGGTATTAAGTTTAAATGTATTATGAATATAAACTATTTCATACTGGTTTATCACTAGCAATAAATGAGTAAAACCAATGATTGCAGAGTAGATTGTATGGTAATGTAAATTGTTATAATTTAAGTATATTTATTGGTATGTGTATTAATAAATGCATAAAATAATATCATCAAAGTAAAAAAATTAAATTACTTTAAACACATTGTTTTGATGATCTGTAGTGAATGTATTTGGATATTTCTTTTGACTGTTGATTTCAAAAGTTTATGTCTGTATTTAAATTCAGAATTACCTCTGTTATCTTTAGTGAAATAGTATAATATGCTAAGAAAGAAACAAACAAACAAATCAGCTTCTAAAACAGTTCTAGATATTAATTTTCTACTGGTATTTTACTGTTTCTTTATCAAACAGATCGCATAACTTATTTAAAATACATTTAAATTTAATTCTTTTTTCTGTTGAAATTAACATCAATTAAATAAATGTGAAAATTTGTAACTTTTTTCTCAAGATGAAGCAGTGTTTGCAACACTATAAAACATTATTTAAGATACTAAATAAAAGGTACATATTTCAGTGGAGGTTGTAATTTTGTGTTTTTATCATATATCTCTTATGCATGTTCACAGCAAGCAAGACCAAGAGAATATTTGTAGCTGCATGTCCTCAGCCTGATTTGAAATTTATTGAGCATATATTAATACGTTCAGAAGAGTCCTAACTGCTTTTGCGGTAAGCCAGGGTGTGTACGAGTAGTAAACATGGAGATTTAATTTAATAAATAAGTGCCCGCAATTCTTTCATTGCAAAACAAGGATTTGCAATTAAAGAATTTTCCATCGTAAGTAAATTAAAAACAAAAGATGACATGAGATGAATCCTTTCAGCTCCTGAATGCCAATGAAAAAACTGCAACATGCTAAAGTGTAATAATTCTAGTTTGCAAGGTGAAATCCAGCTTCATTCTAATCAATTAATAGTTTTGTTATTGATTTCCATACAGTCCAGTTTTTTTCCTGACACCGTTTGCTAAGTACCTGTGCTAACAGGCTCTTACATAGCAGGGGGGATGTGTGCTGTCATCAACAGAGAAAGCAAAGCTGCACTCCTGCCATTGAAGAGAGCATGGGTGAGCGAGAAGAAGCCTGAAGTACAGTTAAAGCAGCGCAAGACCCCGACGCAGATGCTTTGTGTTGCACCTACTGAATGCACTAAGATGCAGCAATATGATGTTTAGACTTTCATTTTCTTCCACCAACAATCACTATTCAACAATGTTTTCTGTGTGCTTTCAAACTCATGAGCAGGAGCAATCACAAGTTATTGCCATGCTGTGACAAGCGTGTTCCCAATGAAACTTAGCCTCTTTAGACAGCTGCTGAAGGCTGTGCACCTTGTATCAGCCTTGGCTATTGAAGCACTAAGCTTCTATTTCATGTACTTTTTTTTTAATCGTTTACTATAATGCAGTATCTTGAACAGCCTTACTTGTGGCATTGTTATTATTCCCTTGCAACCCTGGGTGGAGAACTTTAAGATCTTTTGTTTTCTTAGTTTGCATCATACACTTAAAGAATGAATGTAAGCAGGACTAGCTCCCACTTCAATTGTGCATAGCTTACAATTCAAATTACTGCAGCTATGCTCTGTTCTGTTTAAAGCAGTTTATGTTTGCCTCTTTGGGAAATAAAAGTTTTATATAGTAGGATAAGGGAGAAGACTTTGTTAATTACTCATTTTCATTTTCAATAAACTTTGGTTCACCCAGGGCAAGGCCAACTCTTGCTTACAAAAGAAATAGATACTTATTTTTAGTTTGAATTAACCATGGCATGGACACCTTTTAAAAGTCATATTTCAGGTAAGAACAAACCTCTTAGACTGTTTTACAGAGAGGTTGGAAACTTGAGTTACAAATAAAACTTCAGGTATTTCACCAAAGCCTTCAGGGTCAAAGTGTTTTTCCTACTTTGGAAAGCATTTCAACAGGTGTTTAACGTTAGTAGAAGTCTGTAGGTATTCTTAAAGTGCTGCCAGGTTTCCATTCCTAATTTTGTCTTTTTGATGATATAGGAACCACTGTGTTATGACTCTTTTTCTCTGCTTTATTTTTCACGATATTATGCTGACTGAATTCATGTGGAGGTACGGGTGCGATATGAGGCATGCCCTAGAGTTCTTCCCTAACTGTCTACCTGGACCTGATCAAGGCTACTTTGCTCCCTCTATGTGCCCAAGTCTCCTCCGATGTAATTTGCAGAACGAGAAAGAGGAGAATGAAGAACAGACAAATTTGTAAAATCTTGACTGCCTCTGGGTATGTACAAGGAGGCATTGGTTCACAGTAGTTCTCCCAAGCCCCTAATTGAAGACACCCATTAACACTGTTTCAATCAACTAATAAACTTGATATGCTGGTAAAGAGCTTTGGCAGGGAATAGCAGTTCAATGACATATATTAAAAATTGTATAAAAACTTTGGTTGAAGCTTTACTTAAATATTTTTTTTAACCAGCTACTTGGATAGTTGAACTGAAATGGTTAAATAACTGAAATAAGTAATCTAACTCAGCACCTTCTGAAATCTGCATCCAACCTGGATCTTTGATGAAAACATTGTCTGGTTACCAAATTATAACATCGTTGCTGCATTGCTGTTTTTCTCCTTCGTTTTTCAAGGAGAATCTTAAAAAATGCTATGATAGCTTTTCTGTTTAGTCAAATGTAGTGACACACCATCTGCATGTTGGTGATGGTAGGTCCTGAAATCTTCTAAGTACGAGCAAGTGTAGTAACAGTTACTACAGAATGTCTAAGGCAACAGAGAACTCCATGTACTCCAATGTACACAAGATTTTTTTCATTCAATAGAGATTTGGAGCAACTATTTTCAAGTCATGCAATTTCTAGTTTCTTCTGTAATACTAAAACTGAAATTATTTTGTAGAGTAAAGGCTTTACAAATATATATATTAACTTCAAGTAAGTTCTGTTAGAGCTTAAATATTTGTGGAAAGAAAAGTATTATTTTGATATAAATATTTAATTTATTGAATAATAATCAGCATTATAGCACTTGTACAGATATTAAACAATTGAAGAAGTTGAAGGGCATGAAAGTTATTTTGGAGTATAAATTTAAAGAATGACATTCTGAATTCAGCGATTGCCAGCTAAAGTATGTTAATAAGAACTTTTAAAATCTGTACTTTCCCCCTAACTCTTTACAGGGTATCTGGGAAAAAAATGCAGTCTTGAGGTTAAGAAACTTTGACTTCTGTCAATAAGGTGGCCATTTTTGTCCATTCAGAGCTTTCTAATTCTGAAAAATATAAAAGAAAGACAAAAATCTGAAGCTGATACAGGCAAAATTCCAGCGTGTTCAGGAAAACAGTGTCCTAATCAATCTGCAAGTGAAATATCAGGCAATGAACACTGAAAGCCCATTTAATTAGGGTGAATCATGTAAAAGGAAATGTTGGATAATTCTATTTACACAATCATATATTTACTTTTTTGCTACAGTTATATTTCAAAATTTCTACTCATAAATGTTAATGTTGTCTCATTTTCCAAAAGATTATAAATTGTTCTGCTAGTTAATTCTTAGTGATGATATGAAGAGGGTTTGTTAGTTAATAACAGTCTAGATGCAGGACTAAGGGTAAGAAATCATTATGTGCAATAAGGAACATACACAAAACTTATGTAAATAGATGATACCTAGTGTGTCTTAATGTGAAAAAAAAAATTGGAAAACTTTTTTTGTTGCATAATCACACCCCAAATATTTGTTAACCAAAATCTTTGAGATTTATAGCCTATTTTCTTATAAGAATAAAATGCTACCAGTAGTTGCTTGTTAGAATATGAAAAACTTATACACATTTTATTCGATACTTACCAATGAAGTGTTTCTTTTGTAAAATATATCCATACATAATGCACAAGTTCTTTATAAAAACATACTTTCTTGAAAGGCTGTGACATTTTACATAGTATGACTTTGCCAATGTATGGCTCTTTAGAGCTGATCAACAACCAACATGGAAAAGTGTACAGGAGTTATCTAATTTTTAACCATTCTACTGTTCCTCACATGAAGGTGACCATTCTCACAACCCATGGTGACCAGCTGTATACTTCCTATCGGAAGGGAATATTCATAGCATTTTGTACATATAAAGGTAAAGCAGTGAGAGATGTGTAGTTTTAGCTTTGATTTCTGTGCCTGTATTTTGAAATTCTATAAAAATGTATACAAAGGATTGAAAAAGAAAGTTTGGAAGGCAAATAAAGAAATACAGGTTTTCACTATGTAATTCTGCATGAAAACTGCAGCTGTCATTTCAGGGCAAGCAGTGAACAGGCTTGTGGCAGACCCACACAGAGTTTGGTCTTTGCAGATAGAGACAAGGACTTTTTCTCTACTGAAGGACAATGTTATCCACCATAAGGAAGAGTGCTGGTGTGAGATGCTCTCATTAGCCTGCTCTGCTTAGGAGTTGTGCTGCCACCAGCTGTGCCAGCTGTAGCTTAGTGGTGGCCCTCAGAGTCAAGCCAAGGTACAGTCAAGGTACAGCACAGCAGCAGTCAGCTCTTTTGTGATAGAAATAGAGTCTTTCAGATAGCCACCCAGAAAGTTTACTGCATGTAAACATTTTCAATATTTTTACTGCTATGCAACACCCAAAAATGACAAAAAAATTACCTGGAAGCAGGGATTCAGTAAGAAGTTTTAAATAGTTTTAAAATACCAGGAAAATTATCTTGGATAATTAGCAGCAAAAGAGAGTATATAGCATCACTAGCTGTCAAAGGTGTAGAAATTGTACTTCAGAAGTTTTTGCAGTGCCAAAAAAGCATAGCTGAAAAAACAAAACTGTAGATGATCTTAAATCACATTTGCAAGAACTGGAAAGTGAATCTTCTTAGTGGCTTATTACTCTATATATATATGTTGTTCCATCAGTCACTTTGCATTATTGCTTGTGTCAAGGTGTTAGTGTCAAAAATTGTCTTTTACTTATACATCCTTTTAGTAGGTAAGAAAGCTGATTAACTTATTTAGGAGGTAATTACCTGGACAAGAATTAAGAGTTAGACTGTCCCTGGGTCTTTCACATAATGCTCGAAGGGGAAGAGAAAAAATGAACAGACACTGTAGTTCTGTTACTTCTGAGCAATGCTTCAGTTCAGGATAAGACCCTTATGCCTTCATGAGCAAAATGTTTTTTCAAATTATGTAATTACCAGAAAGGATGGTTCCCTGCACTTGATTTACCTTGAAATAAAACAATAAATTAGAATTGATATATCTGTTCCAACTGTAGTTTGTGTAGATAAACTCTGAGCCATTTGCCTCTTTAAAGGCAAATTTTCTTGATTCTTCTGTTAAAATCAAACATTTCTTCCACTAACAGTGTACAACCTGAATACCAACATGCATCTTCCATGTGAGGTAGTATATCTTAGTAGGCCATATCCCAAGGAATTGGATAGTGACATATCTAAGGCTTACATTTCTGAAACGAGTGAAGTTCTGCATTTTCTATGAGATAAGAAACTCAGATGGAAACCCAAAGGCACAGAAGATGTTAGAAGGCTGTGGGTTTTGAAGTTCAGCTGTATTTGGGATTTCTCAGCAGATAGGGATTTTGAGAACTGGTGCACTGATGACTAGATGAAATCAGTGCTCTTGGTGTCTAAATCCGAAGGGTGCAAAGTATTTGCTGCACAATGGCTACAATGAGAGACAACCAGATACGGAAGTTACATTGATTTCCTTAGGCGAGATTGTAACTCCTATGGAACTCATTAGGAAGTGTCTTGTTAACTTTGTCTCTGCTGATTCTGTATCGAATAATCAGAGTAAAGAATCAAACTGACTTCAAGGAGATCTAGATCAGGTCCTGCAAAACTGAGTAAGAAAGTTCCTTTTACTGAAATTACACAATGAATCCTTTCTCCTGAATTCATTAGTTATTCTTTAAACCACACCTGCTTCAATAACAAAGACTGTCCTTGGTACATGGTTAAAACAAAGAGAAAACAACAAACAAACAACATCTTCATTCTTGGCATTGAAAGATGCTATTTTGTAAAGGTAAAAATAGCACAGAAGATGACAGTACTGCCTTTCTTACTGCTTGCATTTGTGTTTTCAGAAAAGCTTAAATAAAGAGTTCAGTTTACTGGAACCTTTTTTAATGCAATGTAATCCACATGAAATGTAATCCATATGAAATGTAATATTTATTCAGATCTATTGTTGCCAAATTTGGTATAGGGAATAGAAACAAAACACAGATTTTTTTTTCTCTTAAATCTTATTGCCAGAATTGTGTGGATAT
Source organism: Mesitornis unicolor (assembly GCF_000695765.1). Lineage (NCBI taxonomy): Eukaryota > Metazoa > Chordata > Aves > Mesitornithiformes > Mesitornithidae > Mesitornis > Mesitornis unicolor. Next base: position 26,366 of record NW_010161489.1, on the reverse strand, counting down.
AGCTTTATGTTATCAGCTGTCCTTGCTAACACGTTCATCAGGGAAGCATTGTGAGGAAGCAACCAACTGAAACAATGCCTGTCCAACCGTCATCATGGTCTCTTCTCTTTTACCATTAGATAGGCACCTGTATGTAATTCTCACATGATGGGATGAAGACTGCAATGGATAGTTCTGTAGCAATCTGTCTCACATATTGGTTTCTCCAGCAGAAACTGGTGTAAATATAAAGAGTTAATTCAGTTTGCAAGGATGTAAAATTAATTTAGAGGCCAGACTCAATCATTAGAACACTTGGATGTGAAACATCCATGTACCAGTGTGTTCTTTTATGTAATTACAGGTATGCTGAGCAGGCCAAATCCCAAGAAACACTCAGGTATGTAACTCTCATTAAAATCAGCAGAAATCATGTGCCTACATGTTAGCAGTGATCTAGGTCTCAGTCTCCTTAGCTTAGATAATAATTTTGCTCAGTAAGTCCATTCTGAATTTGAGACAAAATGGTCAAGAGAACTTTTCTTTGCCCCGTAGAGACACTGCTAAGTACCTTGCACTCCTTAATAGTTTTTATTTAACTTACTGTTCACTGCTGGGTAGGTAAACAACAGACACCATAATAAACTCACTGCTTTACCGAGAAATACATTAAATAATTAAGACATTTCAGAGAAAATGTACAGTGCTTTTTAACATAACACTAACAATCATGTATTTTTATCAGGAAGGAAAACAGTATGAGGCATAATTCATGATAAAGCACAAGAAATTAGTTTTTCATCATCTTGACTTTAAAACAGTTTAAGATAAAAGTCTAAACATTGCTGAGGAATTCTTTATTTCTTTGCATCTCTTAGGGCTCCATTAAAACAGTCATCAATCAGAATGGTATCAATTATGGATAAAATCTAGCTGAGAACAAACTAGGTCTTGTAAGACAAGTTGAACTTATCCCTGATGTACACTCTCTTCATCACCACCTGGAGCTCCCAAAGCCTTTTTACCCTGGGAGATATCTGAATTAACTTTTCCAACCTTAAAGGTACTAAAGTTCATGAGAGCATTGGATCTTTCTACCTTCATTATAAATATCACAAACATTTCTCAAAACCTCTGCCAGAGATGTGAAGTATTCCTTATTTCATTAGAAAGTTATCTGTATTACTGGACACTAAATCTACAACATACTCCTCATATACTTTTTTTGTGTGTAGCCGACCCAATGAATATCATACAGTGTGAGGGGCTCAGAGTGCATTCAAGTCCAGTGAAAGCTATAGGTAATAATCAATATTTACTGAACTCTTAGGGTTCTTAACAAAGTTTTTGCTGCATGTATAACTGGCTAGGCTGTGCTCAGTCCTTCCCCAAGCCAGAGATTTAGAACCTTTTCTAGCTCTACCTGACTTAAAAAAAAAATAACAAACCTTCTTTATAACTTCTTGGAAATAACTGTCACCTTCTCAGATCTTCCAGTTAACTACTGTTCTGGTCTCTGTATAATACAGTACAGCAGACAGAGAGATTATTCTAGGCAAGTTAAAGCATCAAAATCTATTTTATCTGCTGAATTATTAAGAAAATTAATACAAGTTAGTAGGCACAGAGACCAAACTCCTCTCAGTTGAATGCTTATATTGGTGGCTGCAGTTAGTTTCTGCATTTCATCTTTTGAATTCTATATTAGTTCTGAACAGTGGTATATGTGAGGTCCCAAATTCAAACCAGAAGCAGGCTGGAATTTCTATTTTAATCCTGAAATGGGGTGCCTAACAACTGGAGAGGTTTGCATGATCAAATATACACTCTGATATTTAGTTTTACTTATTCTCTGGCTCCACCAGACTCGTGAAACAGGTCATTTGGATCACCTTTATAACTGCAATACTTCCTTGGAGACATGTCCCTTCTGCAAGGAACATGAATCTGGAATATATGTGTTTAAAATGTAAGCTTTACAGCACCAAATATGAAAGTCAATAATTTGTTTTATCTGGTTAGATGCATTTTTAGCCTAACAACATATTTTTTTCTTTTTATTTTTCTAGTTTATAAAATATTTTCTTATTTTTATCTTCCTCATACATCTTTCTCATATAAGCATTTAGTGGTAATAAACACACCATTGGAACTTTGGAATTTTATATTTCACCTTAAGTTACTTGTACTTTAGTGTTAGTTCTGCTTCTTCTATAACAGGAGTCTGTGCACCTTTGTCTCATTTAAAATAAACAAATGTGTGCCTTTTATTTGATTAATTTAGAATTTTTAGTCTTGTCAGTCTTCTGTACTTTCTCTACATTTAATTATCAACTATAATTTAATTTTCTCAATTAGTTTCTAGTTACTTTGTTAAGGGTTAATTGTAATTGAGAAATCTTTCACACCATTTTCTAGTGCTTGGCTAATTCATATAACTTATCAGAGACAAATAACTTCTACCATCTCTTAAGACGTATGACATTCAAAAATTTTTATACCTATTTTTTTATTTTGTTGTTTGAAATCCTGTCTCCCATATGCTTAATTATATGCAGAAGACCAGAGTTCTAAAATTTCTTGCTTGATAAAGTAACCCTTGCCTGATTTAATTAGAAAAAAAAGGCAACAAATGCAATGAGACCTGTGATCACATGACATGTTTGGGTTTGGTTTTTTTTTTGTTCTTTTGCACTGGTGCTTGTTGTTCAGAGACCTTGGATAAGGCACTGATTCACCTGGGTATCTTCTGCATCTTCAGGGATCTTTCAGCAGAGAGTTTTTATCCACCTAGCCCTCTACTTGAGGCTACTTTGAAGTTGTTGAATTTTTGACAACTTTTATCTCTTCTTCAATTTTTACCTCCCCCAGCCAAAAATATTTAAAGAAACAGTTTCCAATGCTACAAAAGTGATAAGTAGCTCTTAGAATTGATAATTGATTTATACAGTATAGGGAATTTTGGGAAAGATATTCCAAGTTTGTCACATTCTCTGAAACACAGGCTTCTTTTCTTATTCAAGATAAAGGTAAGTTATTTGCAATGTTGAATTTATGTTTCACCAAAAGTAGCACTGAACTACATATTCCTTCTTAATTAAGTGCTAAGTTACAGCACTAAAATTCTTCAGATATTATGGTATCTAAATAGTCAGTAGCACAAGCAGGAAAGCTGAAATTTCATCTGAAACTGGATCAGAATCTTCCATGTTACTCAGCTCGTACTCATACACACAGATAAGTGCACATAACTATGTCTGCAGTCATAGCTCCTAGCTCCTGGGGCCCCACAATAATAAATGTAAAAGCCACTAAGTCAGCTATTCATAGATTATTCTATATTTAAATGCTAGCAATAGAATAGTTTTTCCTTTTTCCTGCCTCTTATGCTCATGTCATTTTCATTGCGAATCACTTTTCAGGCCAAGTTGTAAAACAATTCTTGCCTCTAGCTGTCACAGGTAAGGTAAAGTCCATCCTTTGATGGATTCTTATTGCTTATTAAATATTTAATAAGCTCTGAGACTAGTTCAATGCTGTATTTCAGCATTTTGTTGCTGCTTGTCAAGGAAATAATACAAGCTGAATGAAAGGCACGCAGAACTAGTTAGCAGTTTGCATACATGTCAGTAATAATAACTTAGAGATGTATAATCAGGTTTTTTTTTCCATTTTAGCTTACACCAAGTTGCATTTTTAAATATTACCCTGAGGGTAAAAAAAGAAAAGTGCTGAAAACAGATGCAGGAAACAAAAAACCCAACAATATCCAAGCACTGAGCTAAAAAATTGAATTTAAAAGGATTTTTTCCCCTTTTTTCCTGTGATTGGCACAATTTTTAGCATATTAAGAGCAATAAATAAGGTCACTAGGCTCAACAAGCAACCTCCTGTTGTTTCTCTTATCTTTAGTTTCTTGCTTTTCCTCTCTTTTCTGTCATTTCTTTTTCTAATAAGCATTGACTTTCTTATTTCAGAGGCTCTATAATATTCTGAACCAAGGATTGTAATCTTGAAGATTTTGTTTATCACATGGCAAAGTGATAAAAGAAAAATTCTCTGAAAGTGCATCCATTTTTGAAAGCATAGTGTAGTGCTGTTGAAATAGTGTTGCTGATGATTTGGAAAATATGAGGGATTATTTTGTTCTGTCTTGAAACTTCATAGATTAACTTCTGTTTACACAACAGTTACCACTTCACAGTGACATTCTAGAGCTCAATATCATTGTCTAACCACAGCCGGCAGTGTGTCCAGCTTCATTAATTCAGTGGGACAGGTCATAGTTAGCCAATAACTAATTCTGTCTCTTGAAGAGTAGTCATGCTCAATAAAAGGACATAAAGACAGTATAAACCAAATGTATTGAATAAAACACATCACATTTGTTGTTCACCTGTTGAATTTGAGGTTTTCTAAATAAAATTTGTATTTTCAAATTGACGCACGTTTAAATGTTGACGATTAAAGTAGCATTAAAGCTAACTAAGAAAGAGAAATCATTACAAAGATAGTAGATCTTAGAAACTTCAAGTAAATACATGTGTCATAGGATATTTACACTGGTGAGCAACTAAATAAAATCACTAAAAATACTATTGTTATCAGGAAATAGAATATAGCCTTCAGTTTTGAGAGGTTTATTTGAAAAACTATTGAGGTACGAGAATCAGCTAGACCAAAAAAATGTTGACATTTGAAGTGTCAATATGTTATTTAATCACTGTCAAAGCAATCAAATACTTCTCTTTAGACAAAGTACTGTACTATTTCTGTGGACAAGTACATTCTCAGTCAAGGTGAAGTTTTTCCAGAAACTCTTGTATTGCGAACTGTAGTACTGTAACCCAATAAATACATTATTGCTATTGTCTGACAGGCTGCAGACCTAGAATAGAAGGGGGAATAGAGAGATAGGGTGATCACAGAGGCCTGGAAAATACAGGCACAATATGATATTCCTTATCATAATGTTTTTAAAAAGGAAAAACATTCCAGTCTTACGATTCTCTTCTCAGAGCTATCACTTCTGTAATTTTCCTCTCAGCTTCATAAATTTCGCTAAACTGAGACAAATTTTGAAAATGGACTCTGTTCTCTGCATGTGCACTTGGCACTCAGTAAGTCTGCCACCCCATTATATATCTGTAATTAGGCTGCGTATGATAAAAAATAAAACAACCTTGCCTTTACATTTCCTCCCACCGTAATGACAATGTGTGGGTTTGCATGTAGAAGACACGTTGCTGAAACAGACTTCAGTAAATAGTGACTGTCCTGTGCTATTCATCCTTAGCCTCAAGATCTTATAATTTGGATGAAGTGAAATTGCAAACATAAAAAAGGATGATTAAGAGTAATGTACAGTTAATTGACTATCTGACTACTGGTTTGTCAGCACAAAATAGCTTTCCTATACCATGATCACAATGGCATAACTGTGTTTCCTGAAGTCAATGGACAAAACTGTTTGCAGCTTTCCACATATCTTCAATTTCAAGTGTGAGTTCTAGGAATATATTAATGACACTGTAGAAGTATGTGGTTGTAACAGGGCATATCTGATTTGGTCACGCACTGCTTCTTCAAAAGCCCTCAGAAAGTAATAGTCCTGCACTCTGGGTCAAATGGTGACATCTGGAAAGCATTGTGATTTCTGCCTGTCCCCTCTCCACCTAAGCATTCTCCCACTAGAGTGAGGTGCTTACAGCTCAGGACATGGTGACAAAAAGGAGACCAAGTGATAGCTCCTGAGATAGGAATCTGCAGGACAGGTGACATACTTCAAAAGTTTAGATTGCTGGGCAAATTTCTGAAATATTATTGTACTCTGGTTTGAAGTTTTAGTTGTTACTCACTCATTACTGATCTGTTGGGATGAAAATGTATTCTTCTATTTATATGCGTCTATACTTCAGAACTCTTTTTTGCTGTTCCTGAATAAACATTAGTTTTACCTTGTTATTGCTCATTGGATTAACTTTGGTAAATCTGAGGGTCAAAAGAATCCAATGAAAATCCAAATGAAGGGTGCAAGACAGTTTTTGCATGTAAATGTTGCTCAGGGTCAAAAGAAATTATAATATATCACCTGATAATTTTATTTTTTCTTTAATTTTAAAATTATCCCTTTTTACATGAGACACTAAATGAGACTTTGTAGGTTATTGCAGTTAGGAGGAGAATGTGGGCTTTGAGCAACCTGGTCTAGTGGGAGATGTCCCAGCCCATGACAGGGGGATTGGAAATAGATGATCTTTAAGGTCCCTTCCAACCCAAACCATTCTATCATCCTATTCTATGATTCTACATTAAGAGGATCCAATGCCTATTTCATGTAATGTCTGAATTTCCTAAAACCCACGCAAAATTTTGACTTGCAGAATAGTATGAGAAATGAAATTACTAGAGACAATTTCCTGGTTTACTGAAACATGTTTCCTTCACTCATTAGGCTCCAAAATCTTAGTATTCTTCTATCAGAATTACATTTAATCTGATGGTTAGATTACTTCTTTCCTTCTCCTCCCTCCATTTTTTCTGTTTTCTGTTTTTTATCCTCCTCAATTCTTTCTGACCTCTGCAATTTTAACATTGTATCCCAGAGGTCTTCTGTCCAGAAAGCTCAAGTGGTTAAGTGACTACAATTATTTTGTTTCAATTTGGAGGCTTCTCTAATAAGTTTAATAATTTGATAAAAGATGGAATTTATCCTGCTGAGTTGGAGAGGTTTAATCAAACCTCTAGCAATGTTCTCTCGGTATTTATTTTTGGAGAAGACCTTTCTCCAATTATTCTTTGTGTAAAAATACAACACTATACTGTGGTCTGTGCTATTAAGCATTTTTAAAAGCAGGATGGGCAATGTCAACCATGATATGAATGATTAAAATGCCTCAGGCTTCTGCGTGATAACATAAGCATAGACTTTGGACCTAAGTAAGTTAATTTTAATTTTCTGTATATTGTTGTTCCTTTAGTTTTAAAAGTATCGGGGGCATTGATCACGTGGAAACTCTGAGGTGAAAGCATCTGCTCTGTGATTAAACAAAATACAGAAGAATATACTCCTAAACCTACCTAAATTAATAAATCTCAGTAGAATTGGGGATAATTCTCCAAGAGAAATTTTAATATATTCCTTGCATGAAGTGCAAGTATTGTAAGACAGAAAGAAATTTACCTAGAGACATTTGAGAAACGTGGTAGGACAGTGCAGTTTTGGCTGATAATTAATTAAAAGGGATGCATACAATAACGATAAAAGCCAAGTAAACTAAACTCTTAAGTATGATCTGTTTTCACAGGCAAGGACTGATGAGCAACTGGCAATGTTGAAAATCAATAGACTAAAAAGCAATGAAAAGAATAATATTCACCTTGTACAGATGAAATATTAGTTGGTGAATAAAACTCACTATGAGATTATGTCATTTTAGTCAAGACAAGGGCTACATGAATAATTGTGCATAATAGGTAGGACTAAAAATTAAAATGTGTTAACTATTCACACTTCAGTAAATGAACAAAATAGAACAAATGAACAAATATCTGGGGATAAGGAGAACCATTTCTGGTGTTCAAGAAGAGGAACTGCATGTGCTCTCACATGAAAAACTCAGAAAAAAATGAGAATACTTAAGTGCGCCAGATTTGGACTGTTCATACAGAAATAAGAGCTGTGCCACTCAGATCTTTGAACAGGAAGATTTGTTATTTCACAGTTTGGTGTCTCTTTTCTACTCCAAATTCTTGTCCATGAAGTATTGGAAAATTTTAAACATTCAACAAATGTCAGCCATCTCTATCATAGGCTTACAATTCAGTTTTGCTTCACACACAATCATTATACAAATTATCTGTGCAAACAATAAAGGTAGAACTTCACAAATACGTTGTATTACTATGCCTATCCAGTAAAGATGTTCTGCTCAAGTAATGAATGAGTGCACTGGATGCAGGTGTCCAGGTGCTGGCATTTGGGGGCTGCAGGGGCAGCCTCTGCGAGGAGGAACAGGTAGATACCTATCCCAAACAAAACCAGTAAAAAAATACAAGTCACCTTCCAAACTGCTCTGTCTAATCACTATTGCAGTTCTCCCATATTGCCTAATTTTGATTCAATTTTCCTGGTAAAGAATAGCTTTTGCCTAAGCTTTGGACATGCTTTCCTGTAAGGCCTTGAGGCCCTGTTGCAAACCCAAATATCTTTAAATTATATATTTTTTCCCCTCAGAATGATAACCTAAAAGTATTTAATCTCTGAAATGTTGAAATGTGTGTGACATAAGTGTTTTACTACAGTATACTTGTGATATATAGTGCAAGTTTTTAGCTAAAGTTAAGCTATGTTAAACTCTTTGATTAGTGCTTAAGTACCTAAATATTACACTAGAATTATTTTTTTCCTAAGAACTAGGTACTTACAGATAAAATCAATGAAAGGTGAAAGAGCTAAACATTTTTAAAATGGTTCTATTTTTATTTACACGTCTACATTTCGAGTTATGAACTTAATTTGCATTGAAGCAATGCATATAAATGAATGTGAGAAACTCAGGACTGTTTTACTTCTGTAGAGCAAATACAAGCATTTTTAAAGGCTTTGATATAATTTTATTGGAGGTTTTTTTTTCATTTGGTTTGGTTTTGGTGTGTTGTTTTTTTTTTTCCCATAAACTAACCGACTTTCTCTGGCTCACTGAAGGATATTCACCCAGGAAAGGTAATTCAGTGACTTAATGTGTCCTTATCTCCCTCCTTGCCCTATGGCACTACTGGCCATGCCAATGATACAGGTCATGAGAACGTGAGCAGGAAAGCAAATGGTTTAAGCACATATGGAGGTAATCGATTTCATAGTTCTAATCTGGTGTCTACTTGTAAACTGAGGATGCCCTGTGTACTTGCTAGCATCCCTGAATGCAGGAGTGGGCCTGTGCCACCCAAATTACCCCTGAGGAAATGCATCTGTGCTTCCTGAGGGGGATGTACCCCAGCTATTCTCACTTTACCACCCACATGGAAAGCTGCCATCCACCTCGCTGTTTGCTCTGTATCATCCTTACATTTATGGCCGATTAGTGAGATGTTTCTACTTACCTCATACATTCTGCAGATGTTAACACTTTCAAATGTGAATATTGACCCACATAAAACCACAATAAGTTATATTTTTCCACCACATAATCACTAGTCTATTTTTAACTAGTTCTTTATCCTTTTCTGTGTCTTAATGTGGACCTCTGAAGCTTGTAGTTTTAAGCTGAGGCCTGTCATGTAAAACTTGATCAAAGGCTTGCTACAAATCCAAATAACATATCCTATATGCACAGTCATTATCAACATTGCCTGTAAAATGAAGATATAGGTACAAAAATCTTAGGCTGCAGCAATATATTTGGAAGCATTACAATATGATCTGCTACAGAGGGCTATTCTTTTGATGTTTTATTTGTAGCATATATTGTTCCATGAATAAGGTAATCCTTAATAATTTTTACTCTGCAACATACAAAAAGAATGCCAGAGTAAGTAAAGCATAACGTAAAAATCTTCAGTTTCTCTTTAAAAACAGTGCTGGTTTTGGTTTGTTGGTTTTTTGTTTGGTTGGTTTTGGTTTTGGTTTGGGGTTGTTTGTTTGATTGTTCCTGTATATTTGATTTTTTTTTATTTGTTGCAGAATGCTGCAATTAAAACTCCTATGTAAACTTACACATGTTTTAAATTATCCTGTCACTGAAGGTAGTAAAATTTTTTGTTAGATAACAATAACATATTGTTCTGTGAATCAGGAGACTCATGTCCTCACAAGTGAGAGAGAGTACTTTGGTACCCAAGTTAGCTGGAGTCTTTGCATGATTTCTAAACTATCACTGTATATTTAAAATGTGCACCTTATGTCAGAGAGACATGAAAAGAGTCACAGAACAGCACTAGTAGAAGCTCAATTCCTCACTGCTGTTTTTACACTTCTTATTGCTGCTGACCTCCTTGGTACATTGTTCTGCAAACTGGCTCAGGGCAGAGCTTTTTGTCAAAGACTGAAAAGGCGCATCAATTTTGGCAGTTGTTATTCAGCACAGCAGAGACAAATGTACTATTTGAGGTAGTACTAGCCAGGAAATTACTATTAGCATTTCCCAGTTCCTGTGAAGATACAACTTTAGAAACATTCAGTTCCTTTAAAATACAGTCCTTTGGGAAAAGGTTTTTGTGCCTTCATTCCTTCTTGGATAGCACTACACCATTCCAGAACTGGTAGTCTGGATCTCTGCACTAAGCCTCAAATTTCCTGATCACACATATGGGCATAACAGAGTTTGGCATCTGTGAATTCTTTCACACTAATGTTAGTAGTTGATTGTGAATGCCAGAAACTCTCTCCTGCAAAACAAAATCTAGTTTACTGGTTCACCCAAGGTTCATGGAATATAAAAGAAAGGAAGAAAAAAAAAGCTTAGTATATGTGAATACTAGCTACAATTTACTTACTTTTCCCATAATTTCTAAACTTTCCTCATACCAGTTAACCCCACAACTATCTAGAAATAGTATTGCTTTCTCTGTGCTCTTAATGTCTCTTTCCCACCAGATGCTACAACTTTCTGACCTTCTTATTGGATCAGCTAATTCAGGTCTCTAGAGGCTTGGTTCATGGTTAGGAAGAACACTTTTGGCTACTTTGAAAGACTTCCCAATCAAAAATAAGCCATTTCTTGTTAGTATTCTCTATGATAGCATCTTATAATTTCATACCTACATTCTATTCACTTTCTAATAGTCAAATTTTATGAATTTGATATATGGAGGTAGATAAGATTAAGTTCTTGTTTCTATCAAGGTTAATGCAAACAGTTTCCTGAGTCTGAACTGATACACCATGCAGAAAGAAACTTGGAACTTTGTTGTCTCCGAAGTGTAAGAGAGCACATGTTTTAAAAATAATTTCAAAATTAAAATTCTTATGAAAAGCTATGATAATTGGCAAAGAAGGGATGAAAAAGAAGCAAAAATGTTAAATAATACACTTAAGAATTCTACAGCAGCAGGATGAATAGCTAGTGAAGGGTAACATGTTGTGAAGGTCTTTCTCTTCTGGATCTTGAGGTAAATCAAAACAGTAACATTGCAGGTACTAAAATTCTTTTCTTGCAGAAAAAAGTGAATGACTAAAAGGTTTCATTATTGCACTGGAGCAGATAATCAGGAAATTATATCTGTTACAAGTTGATGAAGTACATACCTGAACTCTGAAATATACCTGCCTGTAAATCCTCAGCTTAAAACTTCTGCTTGATTTTTGAAGCATTGCTTCTACTTTTTACCCTTTTGCATTTCATTCTCTCTCCACTTCATATTTAGTTGTTGGTTAGGGATATTTTCTGTTACTAAGGAGTTATGAATAAAGTATAGAGTTCACGAAAAGGGCAACTGGGGAGTAATGTAGTCAGAAGTCAGGGTGAGGATAGTGAAAAATGATACTATTACGCATGGTGAGATTTATGAACGAAACCATCCTGCCACATGATTTTGCTTCCCCCAAGGACTGATTTATCTTGAAGAAACCTGATTAGAAGGAATTGGTAGGATTTTAAAGAAAAACTCATTTCATACTTCTTTGTATCATCAATTAGTTACATGAAGAACCTGTGGTATTATAGTCAACAATGGAGTTATACCATGGACTTGCTTTGAAGTCATAGGTATATGTGCTGATAAGTTTCCTGATAGTAATACGAGGACTCAGTTCTGATGACGATAAATATCTTTTATTTGGGAACTGGGAAACATGGTAGTGCCTCTGAATTGTGTTTGGCTGCGTCTACAGAGAGTGTCCATGAAGTTGGAGTTTTGATTAGTTATATGGACTTAAAATTTCATATCACTTGTTTCTGTACAGGAGTATTTCTTGAAGTAGACACTAACATATAATTGTATACCATCACAGGAGAACAGGCTGGAATGGCTACAAGAACAAACCGCACCATTCAGTAACATAAAATCTAGAATTTGTAACATAAAATCTAGAATTTATTACTAAGTAGGATATGTATAATGAGTATATAGTAATTGCTATTCTAAGATTTCTAGGACAAGCATACACTCTGTACATAGGTACTAATGCCAGTCAAGGCTCCTGCACCTCTGATCCAGTTGTGTTTGGCACCATTAAACTGGAGTACCAGGATGCTCACTTTGACCTTTCGATGGGGCTCGGTACTGGCTGGCAGCCTGGCCCCTACATGCAGCTGTTCCCACTTCAGTTTATCCTTCTGCATGGTGTCAGACATCCATGGATGAGTTCACCTCCAAAGACTTAATGATATAACTTACATGATACATTATTTGCTTAATAATATAATTTTATATTGCTTTAGATAAGCCCCCAGTGCCCTCGTAGCTTCAGGCCAATCTCCTTGACTTTCCTCATATATTAAGTTAATAAAGCAATTGCAACATGGGTGACTGTCACACTGTGGTCTCTCCTCAAATGTGTTACAAGGAAGTAATGTTGTTAACTGTTCATCTGTGCTTCTATGTGTCTTTCTTGTGCAGACCTAAACCATTAGAGCAGGGCAAATGTAGTCCAGGTTAGTGCTTTCAGACAGGTCTCCCCATGACAACCATCACCGTGGTTTTGTTTTCCCCAGTGGATGCCAGAGCAGTCTTAAGAGCTGGAACCAGATATAGTTCAAGATTAATTTATCTGAGTAGTTCTTTTGGGTATATTTCTCTCATAGCATATGTCTAAACTAACATGCTACTGTTGCCACACTACAATGCTTTAACTGTGTCATTGACATTTTTGAGCTTCAGGAGGATGATCTCAAGAACTGGGTAGGCATTGATGAGCACAGGCTAGAGCATGCCCTGATCCTGGAAATTCTTGTTGGTTCTTGACCATGGTCCCCAATTAATATACAGCGATTTCCTTAACTCAGGAAATGTTCATGGATATTTTAAGCTATTAAGATGCCAAAAGATCTTAATTTAACATGTTTATGATTAAATCCATATTATAATTTCCTAATTTTTTTATAGGAAACAAATTAAAACTTAATTTAGATCACTTGGTGTTATTGAATTTTGATAATCATATATTCATACAATAATTTTATGATTTGGTAAGCCTATATCCAGGAATTTATATTGATTATGATTGTGATTGTGATTGTGATTGTGATTGTGATTATGAAGAAGAACACCACCACCACCACAACAGCAACAATAATAGTCAGTTTAGAAGTAATGTGATAACTTAATACGTAAATGTAAGTCTGGTTTATACAAACAAACTCCAGTTTATAATCAAGGGAAAAAAGGCACAGAGCAGTGAACTGCCCTCAACATTTTACGAATGATAAGAGCCAGACTGCAATATAACATGTCTCTCTTGACTCAGAACCTAGTGCTTCATGTACTACATCATGCTCCATGTTACCCTTAGAATTGATAGTTCCTTGCTGTTAAAAAGAATTATTTAATCAAATAAATACCTACCTCATTACATATCTCGCTTATTAAAAAAGTTAGTGTTCCAAAATAAGCTGATAAGTACATGTTAATTTATCATCTGTGAATTTAGAGTTCCTGATTTGTTGACACTGTCTTACAGAAATATTGCAGGCAACATCTCTTATAGCTTTCTGAAGACAGTTATGTCTCCAGAGGTAAGATGCAAGAAAAAAATCTTAAGAGATACAAAATGAGATATTTCTGAATAGTATTGTATTGAAAGTAATAGTTTATACAAATCTAAGTATTAGTCTGTAGTAAAATTCCAAGACCTGAACAAAAGTTTTGTGTGATGGGATTTGAGAGATCAGGCTCAAAAACTTGTAAACTTGGAGTTCTCAGATGATAAGCCTGTATAAGGCATTGCTCAAACAGAATTATATAGCTTCTCCTGTGCAGAGAGACCAAATAATAAATTGTCATATTTTATATACCATGTCAGAGCTTGCAATGGACCGTAATACACTGCGCAGAGACAGACCAGGTGAAGTCAAGAGCAATCTGGCTTCAGATCTAGTGCTAATAAAAGGTGATTTCCAATTACTTGGCCATTCTCATTTTTAAAAATTTCCTCTAAACAAGTTGATCTGATGTTTTGGTATAAGATGTACACTCTTACTCATGTTATAAAACTTTTTTCCCTGTGTTAGTTTCTTTAAAACTAATTTTCAAATTATAAATTATATTAAAAAATGTATTTAACCTTAGTGGTAACTTAACCTAAATGAGTTCGGAATTCCTTTGGGAATATAAAAAAGTTCATCATGTCTACATATTTTTTATTCAGAGATGAACCTTGCTGATTTATTTATAATATTGAAAACCAATTAAAATGTCCTTTAATTATTAGGAGTACTTAATCTTCTCTAAGGCAATATAAAAAGGATAATAGTTAAAATAGCAGCAGCAAAATTGAGTATAAAGAGTAACTATATTAATTGTAAGACATTGATAGGAAAAAAACTTCTGGGAAATTTACCCACAGTTTTGGTAATGTCCTCTGATAAAATTATTTTTATTTTCTATTTAGAAATATATAGAAAAGGTATATAAAAACTATGCTTATAAACTTTTCCCAAATACTACTGACTAGAGAATTTGGGAGACAAAAAAATGTATACTTGCTATTTTGTATTTATGTAAATTTCATAAGAAGTACCACCTACACTATAGCTACACTACAGCATAGTTTAGAACTGTTGTGTAAGAACCTAGTTATTCAAGTGAAAAATTGATGGTTAAAGACTGTTTTTGTAATCTTTACAATCTAATTATTCTGCCTGGTTTATGGAAGTCTGGCAACATTTTCATGTGTTCCTTTGGAATCAATTTATTATTAAAAATTAGGTCAGCTCCACTGACCTAATTAACACTAATAAAACCAACTAGGTCACAATTAAGATTCTCCTTTCACATAGGTATTTTCTGTCTCTTTAGTGTCATTTGTAATTTAAGTCTGGAGAATTAGTACAATTATTTTGTGTTCTTTGTATTTTACTCTCTCTGTTACCTTATCTGCTTATTTAAAACATTAATCCCACAACTAACAAAAGCCAGAGAGAAGCTACTTCAAATGCCAAATCTAGCATGTGTACTATTAATGTAATTTGTGGCCTCTATGAACATGTAAGGGAAAAAAAATGTGTTAAAGAACAAGAAGAGTTTTATAATCCTCACTGTATTGTCAGTGCATCTTCCAGGGAACCAGAAACGTTACTGGTTTATGTGGGTTGAGCTTCAAGAATTTGTCAACTGTCAGGTTAGGAAGTGTTGGTTACGCAAGTGTTATTGGGTTAAGTTTGTTTCACTGAAGAACCATGCTGTTAAAAAAATCACTGTCTTCACTACAGACAAAAAATAGCAAGTTACTTAATAACTAAATTAAAGCAATGTCTCTATCCAAGCATAAAGAGTTTCAGAGCAAGACTGGGTTCATCTTTTGTTTTAAGTTTATACTTACAAGAAGCTTGTTGGAGCAGGATTCTGAGGTGTAAAATTAGCACTCCTTGGAAAACTCCAAAGTGTTTAGTCTAAGCTATTTGTCTTGGTTTCCACCATAGTTGGTTAACCGGGGAAAGTAGGCCACCTAGATGATGTTTTATCCAACTTAGTTACCTATTTTAAGAGGGGATAAATCACTTTATTTACATGATTATTTATCCCTGCTTCCTGAGAAACCTAAAATAGATTAATAAGAAGTCTAATTTTCAGATAGTTATTGTAAGTTAATAACTACAGTAACTTGATCATGCTTGTTACAGACTGAGCATAACCCTTGAAAAGAGTGTCCTGTGGGAAAACAGATAATCCAGAAAGACTTCATTAGGAAGTATCTTAGTTGTAGGAAGAAATACTGAAGATTATGGTGCAGACACTATGTTCTCTTTCTTCTGAGTGTAATAGATACAATTAAAACATATACAATTATGAATTGAATATGATTTTGGCAGGCTCGTCTTCAAATTGTTCCACTATTCTTACCTATTTATTTATGTTTTTACAGATTTTACTTCAGAAAGAAATATTATAATCAAGTTCAGGCTAATGCATGACTTAACAGCACTAATTCACCAAATAGTAAATAACTATAAACACAAATGAAATAAAAAGGAATTTTCCTTTTTAGAAATCAAATAAAATAACAATAGTCAATAATTTAATGATGAATTGCAGTTCTCTGGAAAGTATCTTACACACATAACATCTAGGTTTTAGGGTCATACTTGAGTTATCTCGTGAAACAATCTGGACATTTAAATTGTATGTGGTTTTCCATTACCAAAGAAACAACCTAGTTCCCCAGATAGCAACTGGAATAGCAACACTTGGAAAAAACCCCAGCAAAACCAACATCAGGGAAGAAACTTTTGTCTTATAAAATTATTTCCTCATGAGAAATGGTTGCAGAGTATTTTTTGAGCGTAGTGTTTTTTAAAGGGTAGAAAAGTGAGAAAAATAGTGTAATGATCTTATGTTGAAACAACACAAGTTTTATCAAATATAGCTATCTATATATCTCTGGTCCTAAAAAGGTTATTCTTGTTACTATAGAAATTTAACACTTCTACATATGACCTTAACTCTCTAAAATGAGGATTTGTTATGCTGGAGCAAGTCTAATATGATTTAACTTGATGTACCTTATAGCAGCTTTAGCAGCAGGATTAGCAAAGAAAGTAAAGCAAAACACCAAGACAAGTTACAGAGCTTAGTAGAATTTTAGTCAACAAACAGAACTTTCACATTTTTTCTTCCCTGACATTAGCACATATTTCTTTGTTTTCTTTATCACAGAAGAAAATGCTTTTTCTTAGGCAATATAATAAAAAAGAAATTTGTATTTTACTTGGAGAAAGAGAAAAAAAAATCACAAAACCAGACAATGCAGTTACAATGCTACTGGATTTTAGTTTTCCTTTGTATTTAACCAAACTATTAGGAATCAGGTCAGCATTCATGCATAAACCACTTAAGAACTGGAAAAAAATTGGAAAAGCCTAGGTTACTCAAGGCTTCTTCTGGGGACAGAGAAGGCAATAACCAATTGCTCTTCCCAGGGGAAAAAAAAATATGCATAGCTTGGAAATTTGATAATTCTATAAATAGTCCTTAAATTTTGCTTTTGAACATGGAGATATTTGCAAGCATTTATATGCTAAAAACTCAAAGATTCTTTTACAAAAGAACTGCAGAGATGAGTAATTGCATATCCAGATGACTAAGAAGTATCTTAATTAAGCCATGAGGAGCTGGATGTTTCCAGAATTTGTCAGCTATGTTGATGAAAATTGAATTTGAAACACGTGCATTGCTGCACATGGGAACACTAACTGTAGAATAGAAATTATGATATCTGTGGCAACATTTTTCAATATCATATAGATTTAAAACGTATGGATGGTCTCTGCTCAAGAAGTGTGGTTTACCGAGTATGAGTGGGAATTCATAAATTTGTCCCTCACCTCAAGTTGTGAACATGGCTTTTTTAGCATGGCAGTTACTATCTCCAAGGAGAAAATTCATTTAAAAACTGATGAGAACTATCAGTCTTTTATATAGATGTTTTGTCAGATCAACAGGATAACTAATTAGTGAATTGAAAATATTCTGCTGATTCTTCTGTTTCTTCTGATGTGCAGGGTCTTAAAAGTAACTTTTTTTTTTTCCTGGTGAGAATGACAAACTGAGTAGCTGAATATTGCTATTAGATTACTTATTGTAGTGTGTCTAAGGAATTAAATGTCATTAGAATATTTTATCTGACTTTTTCTGTAGCCATAAACTTACTTGTGCTAGACATTAACCTGAGTAACATCTGGGATTGGTGATTAACCAGGGAAATTTTTGTTGGCTTGTTTTTTGTTTGTTTTTTTTGTTTGTTTGGGTTTTTTGTAGGTTTTTTTTTATGTTGGTTTGGTTTGGTTTGGTTTTTGTTTTGATTTGGTTTGTTTTTTTTGTTGTTGTTGTTGGGTTTTTTGTTAATTTTGGTTTGAGTAAAACTACATTCTGCTTCTGGAGTAGGCATCATTAATTTTAGTCATCTACATGTCACCGGGGCACACTGCTGTCTCACATTCAGCTGGCTCTCTACCAACACTCTCAGGTCCTTTTCCAACAGCCAGCTTATCAGAGCAGCCAGTTTTTCCGGAAGAATGCTGTGGGAAATGGTGTCAAAGGTTTTATTAAAGTCTAGGTAGACAACATTCACAGCCTTTCCCTCATTGATTAAGCAAGACACCTTGTCATAGGAGATCAGGTTAGTCTATCAGGATCTGCCTTTCATAAACTTGTGTTGACTAGGTCTGATCCCCTGGTTGTCCTGTACATGCCATGTTATGGCACACAAGATGATCTCCTCCATGACCTTCCCCAGCACAGAGGTCAGGCTGACAGGTCTGATCCTTGTGGTTCCTTCCAACCTGGTATTCTATGATTCTATGGCCTGTAGATATCCAGATCCTCCTTTTAGCCCTTCCTGTGGATGGGTTTCACAATTGCTAACCTGCAGTCACCTGGAACTTCCATGATTAGCCAGGACTGCTGATGATTGAAAATGGCTTGGTGAGCACCTCCACTAACTCCCTCAATACTCTTAGGTGGACCCCATCTCACTCTATGGACTTGTGTCGAGGTGGTGTAGCAGGTTGCTAACCATTTCCCCTTGGATTATGGTTGCTTCATTCTGTTCCATGTCCCTGTCTTCCAGCTTAGGGGGCTGGGTGCCTGGAGAAGAACTGTCTTACTGTTAAAGATGTGTACATGCAAATTTGGGGAATGAAATATATCTTTACACAGTCATCTGGCTTTGTGTGCCACCTTCTGCATATAAATCCAAACTAAACACTTTTTCCTTCAAAACCTTGCTTTTTATTAGCCAATCACTTCAATTTAAAATAAGTAATTTTATTTCTAGGAAAGATCTTGCATTTGCTTTCCCACTTATATAAACAACTCCATTTTACAACACCATTTTATATAAACACCACCATTTTACTCTTTATCAACTGAGATGGCATCATATTGGTTCCTGCATATTAGTGAATAAAGAAGACACTGACATTGTAATTGAATGTGAAGAAAAAAATATAAGAAGTCTTGTATAGCTGGAATCATACAATGTAAATTAAGGACAGTTCATACTTTGTTAATAGCAAATAACAGAACCTTTATAGAATCATAGAATCATAGAATGGTTTGGGTTGGAAAGGACCTTGAAAGGTCATCCAGTCCAGCCCCCCTACAGGAAGCAGGGAGAACATTATTAGATCAGGTTGCTCAGATCCCCATCAAGCCTCACCTTGAGTATCTCCAGGGATGTGACTTCCACCACCTCTCTGGGCAACCTGTTCCAGTGATCTATCACCCTCATATTGAAGAATTTTTTCCTAATATCCAACCTAAATCTACCCTTTTCCAGTTTAAAACCATTACTCCTTGTCTTATTGCTACATTCCCTTGGGAATGGTTCTTCCTCAGATTTCTCATAGGCACCTTTCAGGTATTGGAAGTTCACTATAGCAAGCCTTCTCTTCTCCAGGCTGAACAACCCCAACTCTCTCAGCCTTTCTTTGTAGGAGAGGTACTCTGGCCCTTTGATTATCTTTGTGGCCCTCCTCTGGACCCACTCAAGCACTTCAATGTCCTTTTCGTGTTGGGAACTCCAAAGCTGGATGCAGTATTCTAGGTGAGATCTCACTAGTGCAGAGTAGAAGGGCAGAATCACTTCCCTCAGTCTACTGACCACACTTCTTGTGTTGCAGCCCATGATGCAGTTGGCCTTCTGGGCTGCAGATCCACATTGGTGGCTCATGTTCAGCTTCTCATCTACTAGAACCACCAAGTCCTTTTCCTCAGGGCTGCTTTCCAGCACATCATCTCTTAGCTTGTATTGGTAACAAGGATTGTTCCAACCCAGGTGCAGGACCCTGCACTTGGCCTTGTTGAATGTCATGAGTCCACTCATCAAAACTATACCTCTTCACCTTAGAGAGAAGGAAGTTGTGGGGGACTGTGTCAAAGGTCTTGCAGAAATCCAGGTAGATGACATCCATAGCTCTTCCCTTGTCTACTGATGCAGTTACTCCATTGTAAAATGCCAATAGGTTGGTTAGGCAGGACTTGCCCCTAGTAAAGCCATGCTGACTTTCTCAAATAACCTCCCTGTGCCTCAGCATAGCTTCTAGGAGGATCTGTTCCATGATCTTCCCAGGCACAGAGGTGAAGCTGACAGGTTGGTAGTTCTCAGGGTTCTCCTTTGTACCCTTTTTTAAAAAGGGTGTAATGTTTCCTTTAGAAGAGTGTTGGAACACAAAGCTGTAGTGTAGGAAGCATAAAATATCACTATCATTAACAAAGTTTCTTATTTATGTGTTTTCATTTTTTTAACTTATCTGATTACTTTCATCTTTCATATAAATTTAACAGTGCATGGTGCGATAAGAACATCCCCTTCTTTGTTGTTTCGAAAACTTGTCTGCAACAGTTTGTGTTAAAGGAGTTGCTGTTAACTAACTTTAATTGCTGGCAATAGCACTTGTACCGGGCAGGGGAGCCAACATTGCAGTACTCCTCTGTTTCAAGCTGTTGGAAAAAATAAAAGTGATAGCTCCACAAGACATTCTTGTAATATCAGGTGTTTCTCCATAAATAGATAATATTTCTATAGACATTGAAAAATAGATGTACTTGCATGAGAATTCCAATAAAATATATGAGGTTTTGTTTTTTAAAAAATCAGGAAAAATGCCATCTTTAAGACTTAAAATGAGCTTAATAAGATTGTTCTTTTGGACAGATAATAGAAAAGTTTATAGGTGCTTGTTGAAAGAAAATGTAGAATGAGAGACTGAGGATTGAAAAATGCAGGAAATGCAGAAAGTACAGTACTTTTCTATGAAGAATACATTTAGAAATCACAGTCACAGTAATCTGAAATATCCAATACAAATATGTAGAAGTAAATAATCCTGTTCAAGCACATATAAGGAATTTTTAATGTATGCAGTATATAAAGAATACAGGTCACTTATACCATCACTAATAAATATATTATAAAAAAAGAAACATTTATTTGAAGAATAATATAAAAATATGTATAATTTAATAGTTTTGATCTTCAGTGGCACAAAAAGAAAAAACACATTGGGTTGGTGTATTGTTACTTTGGCTGAAGCACTGGCAAATAGTTTTGCTCTAGAAGTTGTTTTTAATAAATTACTGGCATTTATAGTGAAGTGAAAACAATGTTTGTGCTTTTTTACCCCTATTCATCCACCTTCATCCACCTGTACAATACAGAACCTGTGATTTTTTTCTCCTTATGTTGGGGTAGTTTTCCCTATAGAGGAACTCTAAATCTTTGCTGTCCCATAAATATGTGAACATAAACAGTGATTTATTGCAATTTAGCTCCTATTTTGGTGGAGGAGGTTTATGGTGCTGAGAAAACTCATTAATCTAATTCACAGCTCATAGTATAAACATAACCTTTACAATATATAACAGCAGAAATTATGCATGGTTATGATTTACTGTTTGTGTTTTGGAAGAAGAAAGAAGTGTGAACTTGTTTTGCACTTACAGTTTTAATATTCATTGATTAAGTTGAAGGATTAATATAAAACTGCTATAAATAACAATCTATGTGTATTTCCTTTTTGATACCAGTTTCTTTTTTAATATGAAATATTAAAATTCAGAAGCTCTGAGAACAGTGTACTAAGAGTCACATAAGGAACTTTAAAATAACATTTCAAACAGAATTGCTGTTAACCTGATCATTTATTGCAACAGTAAATCTACTCGAAGGAGAGATTTCTGAAGTTGTCTCTTGAACATGTACACAACACAGAAAAGGAAGAGATTAAGTAACTGCATTGTGGTAGCATTGAATTGCTCTTTAGGTCTTGCATACTGAAGTATGCATATTTTGTTAGGATTCATATTCTCACTGAAGTGGAAAACCTCAATTTTGAATCAAGAGTGGCTGTTAATATAATAATTGTAATATATTCATATCATGGAATGCTATTATGAGTTTACCTATGCTTCTATTGGATTTTAAGAAAAACCTGTGATGCATGAAAAATAGGCATATTTTTGTTAAATGATCAAAATAACTATCAAATTTTGGTGGTTTTGCTTTCAATAACTATGCACAAAATCTTGAATATCTAAAGATATAACACCAATAACTATGAAATCTCAATATTTTTAATACAGATTCTGGGATGTTCTTTATATGTTTCCCATACTTTAACTTATTATAAAATTGTCCAGAGTATTTTGCAAAATGTATATAAGTGATGTCATTGGAATGTTGCATAGTTAAATATATTTAATATAAGTGTTTTGAAAATGTTACAATTTATACTTAGGAGAGTTAAAAATATTTAATGAAAGTGAACCATACATAACATTTATGGTTTTAAAATAATACATATTGATATATCGATATATTATTACTACTAAGGATTTTAAAATAATGTATTTTACTATTCAGGAATTATGAGAAAGTTAGGAATCACTACAGTGATAAACTATATTGTAAATTGTGACTTTGTTCCTCACATTGCAAATGAACCTTCAATTTCAATTCATTGAAATTATGATTAAAATTCCTACTGGCAAGATTTTATTATTGAAAGTCTTTAATTTGTAAACATTACAAGTCCTTCAAATGGTAATAAAATATTGCTCACTAGAAACTATTTTACAAAGAATGTTGATTACTTTTAGTTCTAGTTACTTTTACTTTTAGCACAATTGCTTGTCTCCCTGTGACCAAAATTTGGTTCTACGAGTCATAACTTGTTTGCATTTATAAGATATATGGAGGAAGATTATACCTTTTTATGCCCTAGTTCACAGTTTTTCCTAATTCCTTTCTTTTGTATGGTGACAGTTTCTGTATAATAAACTAATTTTAAAGTTTCCACTAAAGTACTAATTAGTCCAGCAATGTAACTGTAATATGCTCTTTTATTTTAATATATGTATATTAATTTATAAAGTTAGCTGGTGTTAATTACTTGACTTTCCTTCTAAGGACGCTCCTTTGAAAGGAGTTAAAAAATGACAGTCAGTTCTTCAACTATTTTTAAGAAGAAAATACAACAGTGTCTCTAGTGATATTGAAAGAACATAGATATTTTTAAAGAATTAATTATTGGGTTGACCAAAAATCAATTTCTTTTTAAATTTTTTAATAGCTGGACACACACGGCTTAAAATGTAACTAATTTCATTTTAAACCACAAATTCATTATGTAACTTGACAGCTGACAGTTCAAACTTGTAGAAAAAGAAAGCTCATGATTTGTTAAAAATTACTTATTTGGCATTGACTTCAAAATGGCAAATCAAAAGGAATATTTTCTTTATATTTTGCTTTATATTTTGCTCTTTCTTCAGAAAAGAAAAAAATGCTGTGCAAGCTCACAAAAGGTTATATGGTGTGTGTGGTGATGTTGCCTTAAAACTACAGCAATGTCAGAATTGGTTTGTTATATTTTAGTCAGGAAATTGTGATGTTAAAGATGCACCATGTCCAGGAAGGTCTATCAAAGTTGATAATGACAAAATAAAGGCAATGATTGAATCCAATTGGCATTTACAAGAGACTGCTGATAACCTTAACATATCAAAATTGAACATTGAAAACCATTTAAAACAACTTGGATACATTAGGAAACTTGATATTTGGGTACCACATGAGCTCAAAGAAATTTATACATGAGATGTATTATAACAGGTGATGACAAATGGATCACCTACAATGACAAACTAAAAAGACTGTGGAGCAAACATGATGATCCAGCACAAAGCACTTAAAAAGCAGATATTCACCACAGGAAGGTTATGCTGTCAATCTGGTGGGATTTCAAAGTTATTGTGTATTTTGCATTGCTTCCAAGGAACCAAACCATTAACTTAGGTGTGTATTGTCACCAATTCAATAAATTAAATTATGCCATCAAGCAGAAGCATTCAGAACTGGTGAATCACAAAGGTGTTGTGTTTCATTATGATATTGCTAGACCACATACAAGTTTGGTCACTCATCAAAAATTGTTGCAGCTTGAATGTGAAGCGTTACAACATCCACCATATTTGCCAGACCTGGCACCATCAGACTACCCTTTGTTTAACTCTTTACAAAACACCTTGAATGGTAATACCTTTACTGCAGATGAGGATATAAAATCATTCTTGGAACTGTTTTTTGTCAAAAAAGATAAAAACTTTTTAGAGCATGGAATCGTGAAGCTGCCTGAAAGATGTCAAAAGGTAACTGAAAAAAGTGGACAATATATTGTTTTAATGAAGTTTTTGTTTCCCATGAAAAATTCATTTACCCAGAAGAAGACACAAGTACTTTTTGGACAACCCAAAAATTAGAAAAGGAAAAAAACAAATCAAGAGCTAGAAAACATTTTTAGAAATCAAGTGAAATTGAGTGACTTAGACATTTAAAATATTTTTATTTTTTTCTTTCCTACATATTAATGTCTTTATGTATAATGAGTAATATATTATTCCAAAAGTTAAACAGAAGATGTTTGGATTACTCTGGGTGAAGTTTCTATGCAATGTTAGGACATTGAGGACACATCAGTTCTAGCAAAGAGTTTTAAATAATGGGACTATTTAATCTGAAATTCAGCAGAATTTGGCAGAAAATTTCCATAGAATCTGTGTTAATTTTCAGTATTAAAGCTGAGCAGTGGAATGCATAAACTGTTTTCTTTGTATTACTTTTTTTTACAATATATTTATATCTCATGAAGAGATTATTAAATATTAAAGGATAAAATTTAGAGTATAGTGACAGATGTTTTCAGCTATAAACCATTCTAGAGTCTACTTACTGGGCTAACAATTTTCCCTTTCTTCAAGCAATGGTAGAAGAGCCCATTGCCAATTCTGAATAAAAATGTATTGAGTTATGATGGACTCAAGCAATAGAGAGCAGTTGACCATATTGCAGAAGTGTGAATCATAACAGTGAAATGCTTGGCAATGTATTTTTAAGATTTAAAATGTAAAGGCCATATACTGACCCTAAATTTTATAATCAATAATAATGAATGAACAATGATGTAGTAATATTGAGAGTTCTGCTATGGAATTATAATACCCTAAGTGAAGCCATCTAGGTAATAAGAAAATGTTTTCTTGAAAACTAAATCTACTGAGTGAACAATCAAAACTGAACACTGGTAAAATTCAGAGAAGAGCTTTATATAAAGCAAGCCAGTCTAAATCTAAAAAGCTTAAGAATGTATTTAAATATTTTAATATCCATAAATCCATAAATAAGCTCATACAGTGTTATACAAATCTGCAAGTACATTTCCCTAGTACCTGAAAATCAAAAGAAGACAATCTGCTTGCAACTATGGTAAATCAGGCTTAATCATTCAAAACTGAAGATAAATTATTATGATCAGATGGAAGACATTTGTATGACAAGGTTATTTCCTGTCTAGACTAACTTTAATCATAGTAAGTAACATTTCATGTAATTCTACTTGAATCCATTCCCATAATTCACTATTTCATTAGTGAAAATACTAAAGATGAAGCAAATTCAGAACATATATTCCAATAGGATCTTTTAATGTTACATGTATCAATGTCTCTCACATTATACTGTCTCTCACAGTATGCTTCTGGACAAAATATCCAGCACACAGCTAGACAAGTCCATGATATGTTGGGTGAGAAATTGGCTAACAGATTGGGCTCAAAGAGGTATAGTAAATGAGGTTACATCAAGCTAGTGGCTAGTCACCAGTGGGGTTCCTCAGGACTCAATTTTAGGTCCATTGCTCTTTAAGGTTTTTATAAATAATCTGGATGCAGGAATCAAACGTATATTAGGTGCATTTGCTGGTGATACTAAACTAGAAGGAGCTGTGGACTCCTTTGAGGGTAGAGAGGCCTTACAGAGAGATCTAGATAGACTAGAGAGCTGAGCAATCTCCAACCATATGAAATTTAATAAGAGCAAGTGCCAGATTCTCTACCTGTGACAGTTTATATGTACAAATTTGGGGATGAGAGGCTGGAGAGCAGCCCTACAAAAAGAGACCTGGGGTTTTGGGTTGATGGCAAGTCGGCTATGAGATAATAGCATGTCCTGGCATCAAAAAGGGCCAACCATGTCCTGGGGTGCATCAGGCACAGCACAGCTAGTTGGTCGAGGGAGGCAAACGTCCCACCCTACACTGCATTGGTGCAGACTCACCTTGAGTACCTTGTGCGGTTTTGGGCACCTCAATATAAAGACATAAAACTATTACTGTGTCTCCAGAGGAAGGTGACCAAGATGGTGACAGGTAGTGAGGTGGACTACAAACTGGCTG
>NW_010161488.1:114108-123402 GCF_000695765.1 Mesitornis unicolor | reverse complement strand
TGGGTAAGGCAGGGCGGTGTCTTGGCGCTCCTAGCCGCCTGGGTGCCAGCACAGCAAGCCCACCGCGGCCAGGCTGCAGGCAGCAGCTCCCCAGTTTGTGCCGAGTAATGACTTACTGTCCCACCTTCACTGGAGCTGGCAGAGCATGAAACACCGGGGAGAGTCGGTAACTGAGGGCAATGTACGCTCAGGGCGAAGTGCAGTCACTGTTGGCACAGACAAGGATTTTTTTTTTTGTGGTTTGTTTTTTATTTTTAACCTAAACACTTGCCTCTGGGTGCTTTGGAGTCATAAAGGCATATTGGCCTTTACTACACTTATGAAGATAATTTAATAGCGAGGAGGTTTGTTTTAGTTAGTATTACTAATCAGGTGCTATAGAAAGTAATAGAACAATGGGTCTCTGCTGTGGAAACCGAGGGATGTTTTTAAAATACCTCAGTGCTGCACTATCTGTTTAAAAACTCGGGCCTTCTGAAGTAATCTTTGCTGGCTTCAACCTATATCAAATTAATTTGGATATTTCAGTGTTGGAAAAGGGGAGGGGATAAGGGGAAGACAGACAAACTCAATCCCTCTGGCCTGTTTACCGGAGTTTTCACTTTGATGTCTCCTGTGGGGCTAAATGGCCCATGCCATCATTTGGTCTCAACTCCCATCACCAGCATCCAGTACTTGTAATTCCAATAGCTGTCCATTTTGTCAAAGGCTTCTGGAAATTACTTCTTCTGTAGTTTGTTTTAGCAGTCATGAAGTGGAACTCCCCTCACCTTTTTTTTTTTTTTTTTAAAGTACCCAGTTCCTAATGTGAATTTTATCAGAATTGCATTCCCACCTTCTGCCTCTTCCCTCTTTCCTCATTCAGAAGCACTTTACTACAATGGGGGTTTTTTTTCCTGATATGGCACTTGGAGTCTATTTTCAAGGTACCCTTTGGCATTTTTTTGGTATGGTTTTGTTTGTTTTGGTTTTTTTTAAAGTGAGCTGTTTAAATCTTTTTCCTGCAAGCTGGTTTGTTTTGTATTGTTGTTTTTTGTGGTTTTTTTTTGTTTTTGTTTTTGTTTTTTTTTGCCAAGCCTCAGATTTGTGTGTGATTTCTCCCTGTGCGGACTCCCCAGGGTTTTCACAGCATCTTCATGGTGCATTCACCAGGACTGTATGCAAGAGTAGTGTTGCTGGTGCCATATGCAGAGATAACATTGCTTTCCTCTTTCCTTTGTTTAACAAGGCCAGTAATGTCATTAAGCTTCTCCACCCCTGTGAGCTCTTCACTGCCACCACGATTGTACTGGAATCTCACAATGAGTTATTTATCTATTATGCACTCCCCATTCTTTCCAGTCGTTCCTTTCTTGTAGGCGTCTACATACCTTTCATAGCAAGATTTGCACTTCTTATGCTGAGATATTTTACTTCTGGAGTTGCCTGTATTAAAATGCATTTTGTTTGAATGGGCTCATTTTAGCGAGTGATCCATATTGTTCTGTATGACTGCTCTGTCCTTATCCATTATTTGCCACTCCATCAATTTTTGTCATCTGCAGATGCTGACGTCACTAATTTTTTTTTTATATGCACTTCCCCTTCATTGTGGAAAATGGTGACTAGCACCTGGTCCTAAGATTGTGGTCTTGTACACCCCCCAGCCCCTCATCCCATTTTTTACCCCAGTAGTTCTTGTCAGCAAACACCAGACTTTTCTACAGCATCACATGCCTATAGTTATTCTCAGAATTGAATTCTTAACTGATTCCTCCATTAGCTTTCCCTATACTGTTTTTTTTTTTGATTGATGTAAGGTTAATTGGTTCATTAGATAGCCATTCCTGTAATTTCAGTTTTAAAATGATTCCTGGGTTTGGAATGTGGAAATACTTCATTGTGTTGGGGTAACAATTTCCCGTGTGGCTCTATAATGCATGGCATTCTCCTCGCTGTCTCAGACAGCTTAAGAGTGATTAAGTAACAAGAGCCAGTTGAAACATGTTGTCGCCTTCCAGCCCTGTTCTCAGTTTCTGAATTTCCTTCTTTTCCTCCTGAATCCCAAAAGGCTTTATTAAGACAGCTTGGTGGGAACTATTAACTCTAAGCTGCATAATTACGTTACTATGAGCTTTGACTTAGTTTATAGTAGGGAAAAAAAGTAATGCATGTGTCTCTTGAAATTTATATTCCTCAATGACAGAACTTTAACTTGGTAAATTAAAAGGCTTACTTAATTTACCTAGGAAGTTATAGTAATTAACAGCAAGAGAGTTTACCTGCAGAACTACTAAAAGCAATAAAATAGATTCTGTGAAAACATGGCACTCTAATGAGCTGCCGTGTTACTATGCTTGTTCTTCACCTTCCAAATTGCACATAAGATGCTTATGTACTTAAAGAAAGGGATGGTGTGGCTGTTCAGTTTGCTTTACTTAGAAGTGAGGAACAATATTTAGCATATTTATCTTTATTTAGGGATGCATTTTATGTCATGCTTGCACAGCTCAGAATTGCGTACATTTGTGATGCTAGAAATCAGGCCAGGATATTTTTTTTTAAGGCATGTTTACAAAGAATTCCACAGTTAAGAAAATCCTCATGCCAGTATTTGTGTGATGCTGTGTGACTTCACTCTTACTGTTGCATTTTAGACCACTTAATGGCAGGCTTCCTCCCTTTCCCCCTCCCTTCCTCCCTCCCCAGCCCATCCAGTTACTGAAGCAGGGCAGACTGTGCCGGAGCATCAGACAGCACGTTCTTGTTCCTCTGTCACCCTCACAGTGCCAACTGCAATAGCCAGTATTACATCTTGCCTTTAGGAGGTGGCATGAGAAACAAACTTTACCACTACCTTTTCACCCTGAAATGTCTAAGCCATTTTTAGTGATCTGCAACAAATTCTCAGGGTTTTGGGATGGATGAACAGCTAAGCTGCATTTTTTTCCCCCCAGATTTTGGTGACATACTTAATTAAGTGCTGGCATTCTTATTGATACTACTCTTGTTGAAAAATAGGCTGGGAAGGGAGGACCAGCGCTTTATCTATTATCAGTGTTTTGACTTTTTTTAGAGGTCTAGCCTAGGCACTCAGAGAGTTAAATTTGCCTCATATGGTCACTCTGCCACAAATATAACACTTCAGAGAAAAAATTAAGGTCTTAAGCTCCATTTGTCAGCATGACAGCTATAGACCACATGTTCTTTTTTTCTTCCCAGGAAGGAAAAAATTGGCACCTACTCATCAATTAGCTGGTTTTCATTTTGGCTATTTTTTTCTTTTTTTTTTTTTGATCACTGAGTCCTAGCAACGCGTGTGTGCAAAGATCAATTTAATTTTATAAGCATTGCATATTTAGCCCTTAGCACTAATTGGCTGTAGATGAGAAGCTATCAGTCTGGTCAGTTTGGAAGTGGCTTTGCAGTTAGGGCTGTGATTTCATTGTGCCTGTGCTGTTCAGTTTATGCTGTCTGATGCTCTCTGGCTTATTTTTAACCCTGACAGCATCTAATAAGTGTCAAAGAAGCAGCTTCTAATAAGCTGCTTAGAAGCTGTTTCTAGTAAGTGTCTTTACTTTGTGTTTCCCATCCCCAAAGAATGACACGCTAGTCTCTTCCATTTTTTCCTAAAGATTCTCAAGCTGGCCATATGTATAGCGTTAGCTTGCCATTCTGGAGTTATTAAGGTATTAACACTTTTGGAAGATTTGGGTTTTTTTTCTGAAAACAGAACAGAAATCAAACATTTTGTCATCTCAGATTCTCTGCAAATGCAGCCTATCCTCTCATAGACAATAAACTGTTATTTTATGCAGTGTTTTTTCTTTTACAGTCTTTCAGCCATCACTTTAAAAGTGCCTCTGAAGAGTGGCAGTGGTAACTGGCATTTTTTTTCCCCTTGTCAAATGCAAATCTCTCACCTCCCAAGTGTGAACATGCAAAGCTATCTTACTGGCACTTTTTAATTTTTTTTTTTTAAATAACGAAATTAGGCCACAGTTAGCTAAGCAGAGTGACCTGATTCGTGCTGGATCAACATGTTATCAACTTGAGGTTGTCACTACGAAGTAAGTGTGGTGAAGTCTGCCTGTTCCAACTAAAATCAAAGCAGTCTCTCGATATACAGCAGTGCTGAAGTCAGCAGTTTCTGCCACATGGGTCTCAATGCAGACTGAAGGATCTCTGTATATATGTAACTACCCCTGCCAACCTAATTACCTATAATCAAATACTTTTTGTCATATTTTTACTCAGGAGGGCATGAGATAGAACAATTCTAAGTGATTTTTTTTGTTCTTTGGCCTTTCCTTATCTATGGAAGATTTGGCTTTGTGAGGTATAGTTAATGTTTTCTCTAAAGTAGGCCACCTGAGAGATCCCATGGAGTAATTCACTTCGCTGAGTTAGCAGACAAGGCCATTGGACAGAGTCAAAAAAGATACTGCCAACTGTGAAGCAAATGAATCAATACCAGTGCAACTGGATCAGTTTGCTTCTTCCGATACAACGAGAAAAGCAATAGCAGAGCTGCAATATCTGACATACAGATTTTAAAAAACAAATATAAACACACATACACGCACACACACATTGGGTTGGCTTTTATTGGAAAGCCTAGATGCAATCTATAGTTATCAATTTGTGGAAAATTCAGGACACATATAAAGTTAAGAAGGCAAATTAAAAGAACAATACAAATCAGACGAAATATACATCTCAAAATATCAGGATAGCATTTTGACTGGCATTTCCTAAAATACCTAGAATCTCCTTTTTTTGTCATATGCTTCTTTTAATTATACATTTTTTTTCTTTAAAAAGATCTTTTGTTTATATATTCCCCAAGGTCACTATTTCCTGCAGGAGCACGTCCAGATCATAAGTCTTTTTTAGCAAGAAACAGGCTCATTATACCTACTAACAAGGCCACTAATTGGCTTGATTTGACTTTATCTAAAATGATCACCAACAGATACTATAATTTGTTGTTTATTGGTGCCAGAACAAAGGAGAAGGAACTGGTACGCGCCAAGTAGAAGATATATTTCATTGTTGACATGTTATACAAGCTTTTCATATTCAAACAGAACAGAAACATTTGACATAATTTAGAATATGAGCCTATTTCAACAGAGAGCACTTACAGCATGCTAAATACAGTGCTGTGGAAGAGCCACCCAACAGAACTGCAAACACCTAGCATTTTACATCTTGAAAAAGAATACGTAGATCAATGACACGCCTCTGGGGTTTGACATATCATCCTCTCTAAATTTAGGGCCCTCAAGACTTCAAGGGTAAAAATACTAACAACTAATCTGTGCTTTCATTCTAATAGATGATTAGCATTCATTATATGTGTAATTAGTTCTGTATGCTCTACCAAATACACACATAGAGTAATAGCACCGATACTGTAGATTCGGTAGCAACTTGGCTGGGAGAAATTCAAATCTGTTTATTAAACAATCCTAATGTGCAATTTAGAGTATGTAATACCAGAAACTCTCAGAATACAAAGCAGTTAGAAAACTATTTTTATTACATCCACTTGAACCATTCATAGTTAAGACACGTTCACGTACTATCTTTTGTCATTATAATACATGGATAGAAATACTGTGTATATTTCAATGAACATCAAAAAAAATCCCAATTTTGTCTCATCTTAAAAATGTTTATTTTTGTGGCTGAATTTAGTGCTCATGAGAGTAAAGCTCTAAGAATGGTTTCAGCCAAGATGTAGAACAGATGCCATAGATGCCACCACAGGCTTCCTATAAGGAACCAGCTGCACACTTCAGTTCTGTCCTGCAGCAAATATACTGGGCCTTGGAGCAGAGCATGCCAATCTATGCAGTGGTGCGGAGATGCAGACTAGGCACTAGAATTGGACCCTCCTCTCCATCCCCAGGTTCAGTGTTCACAGTAATGGGATTTGATCTGCCAGCTGAAGGCCAGGAGTTGAACCTACCAAACAGCCTGCCTGCCTAAAGAGCAATTCTGTAGCATCAGGTCAGAGGTACGCTTCTTCTATCTGGAGTTATAACATCTAAAAGAGCTGTATTATACAGAAGACAAAGTTGACATAACTGGATGAAACTACATCATTTCTTCTTCGTCGTCTACATACAATTTGCCAAGCACCTGAGACACTATTCTCTCCATTGTGAAACAAAGCTTCTAAAAAAAATAACAGAAACCCCCACCTGGTATGAATAAATGTCCATTTATTACGTTAGGGCTGGAAAAAGACAAGGAAAACCCAACCTATTAAAGTCTTCCATCATAATAAACGAGACTTATTTGGTTACTGTGCCTTCTAACAATGACTGATGAAGTGGCACTGGCCTGGGTGACAGGAGAGGTACGGGGGGCAGGGAGCTGCGGTCTGGTTCAGCCAGCCACTTTGGAGTGTCCCATCCTATCAGCAGAGTGATAGATGCACAGCGTTAAACCTAATACAAAAATATTAACACTTTTGGACATT
Organism: Mesitornis unicolor; assembly: GCF_000695765.1. Classification (NCBI taxonomy): domain Eukaryota; kingdom Metazoa; phylum Chordata; class Aves; order Mesitornithiformes; family Mesitornithidae; genus Mesitornis; species Mesitornis unicolor. Next base: position 116,930 of record NW_010161488.1, on the reverse strand, counting down.
AGTCATCACTGTTATATCTCTACAATATAATACTTTATACTGTACAGCTATAACATAAAAGGTGCAATTCCTTTTTCTTTAAAAAAATCACACACAGCACGTGTTTTTATAATTTTATTTTTAAGTATAAACTTTTTTAAACACTTTACATAAATTAACTCCTCTGAGACTAATATTTGATGTACAGTAAATTGTAATTCATATAAAAATCCATAAACAACTTGTCTCACATAATTTACAAAAAATCAGGGTTTCCTTTGCTTATCTGCAACAAGGATTCTACTTGCCATTTTTCCCCCAAGGCAAACCATGTTAGCATTGTAAAATCCATTATTAAATTCCCATGGTAGCATAAGTCACTTGTGCCAATGTCCTTTTAGAAAGCAGCACAGTTTAAAGCAGTTGGGTTGTCTATAAACAGTAATTTTTGCCCCACGTTTTAAAATTAACAGATATATACCACATCCTATGCAGTGAGAAAGAGAGAGAAAAAGAGAGAAAGAGAGAGACTACTTCTTGTAAGCAAAGGTCAACAATTCAGTAATATTTGGAAACACTGTATGGGTCTGTATCTTAATTAAATACAGTGCCTCAAAGGAGCAGACAGCCTGTTTCAAAATCTGTAGGCCTTCTTCTTTTTTTTTTTTCTTTTTTCTTTTTTTTTTAATAGTTTTCAGTCCAACTTGAGTGCAGCGATATGCATATGTAAACATATTCTTTAAAGCAGATCACCTTTAAGGTCATTGAGAAAAAAAAAAGTTTTGTCATTAGCAGTATCATTCTTCTGGAAGGCGCTCTTTTCCTTACAGAGTCTGTTCGAATTGTGCTACAGAAAAAATCTGAGCAAAGATGTAAGCTTAGGCTCAAGTAGTAATGCAGCAAAACAGTTTGGTCTCCTTTTTAGAAGACACTGGTACACAGTCTCTTTGGCAGCCTGAGCTAAGCCAGTGTGTTACCTTTTTCCTATCTCACTTTGTCTGAGGAACTGTATATTGTTAGCGCTGTCTGCTAATTCTGGATATTGCTCCACAGAGAGTACATAGTACCCATCGTATCCTTGTACCTTTCCAGCACTTAGCAACTGCCTCTTTTCTCCTTCTGTCCACAACCTGGCACCTTCCTCCCCATCTCTCACTCTCTGTTGTTCTCTGGCCCAGGCACTGGAAAGAGCCCTTTGCCTGGCTTGCTCCAGTATTCGGGCCTTTTCTTCATCAAGTGTCATGCCGTAGCGGACGTGAAGCGCTAAAGCACCGTACTGCATTTCAACGTCAGCAAACCTACGAGTCCTGCCGTTTACCACAGTGGTGGACTGGGAAACAGTGACATTGATGCCGTTCTCCAGGGCCTTCCGCCCACTTGTCAGCCTCAGCGTCCCAAGGTCACTCTCGGGGGAGGTGGTCTTGATAAAATAATGCGTGTCCTTTCCCTCAACGGTGAAATGCAAGTTTTCTAGGTAGTAGGCGTTGTTCAGAACAGCTGCTACTTTTATGCAGTCCTCATTTGCAATGTTGAGCACGTTTGTTTGCACTTTGCCTTGATTGACAGCAAGCATCACCCCTTTCCCAATCAGAGACTTCACTGTAGCAAACCACAGCCATGACTTCTCTCCACTGGTTTTCCGTCTGCTGACCTGCACTTCTGCCATCTTTCCCAGGGAAAGGAAAGACTTTGCTTGTCTCGCCACTTGTTGTTGCACTCCAGAAATTGGCTGTAAACAAGAACAGACAGAAGTTTTACCAGCCATCTGTAGCCCTCTAGATGCCAAACAGCCAGGCTTTCTTGGTGTGCTGCCCATGGACGACAACAGGATATGCCACAACTGACAGTGCCAAGGAGTTAATTAAATCTACATACTGCTAGTTCTGCTGAGTTACAAGACTATTTTGTTTGATAATGTTCAGTGCCTTTTCTCTTTGTCTCCCTGAGAACCTGCACATGCATCAAAATATGATTTAACTTCAGAGGCTACTTACTGGGCTGCACAGGACAGACCTTTGCAATAGTAACAATATGGGTAAGAGCTGTCTCACAACAGTGTCATCTCATCCTTTGAGCCTGTTTGCACATGATTCCTGTCTATCATGGGTCCATCCAATTTAAGGAGATTTTTTGCAGGTCACAAAGCTGTGCTCCAGAAAGGAACAAGCCCATCTTCGTGCTGACTCAGGAGATAGAGTCTCTCAGGTAGTTGCAGTCTAAGACCAAACTGCGGGGAGGCTCTTGTAACCCCTCAAGCTGCTAAAGGAGGGGAATCAAACTATAATGATAGTTTACAGTAAAAGAGAAGTAAACAAACTGTATAGAGCAGAGAGGTGGAGTATGAGGGACTGAGGCCCTTTCTTGCAAATACTTGCAGAAACTGGTAAGAGAGGATGTGTGAAAAGGCTGTGGTCAATTCAGTTGCTACCATTTCACTCCCAGTATCAGCATGCTGCCTAAAAGAGATTAACAGCTTTTTCCCCCTAGAACTCCTGAAGGGTGCAATCCTGAATACAGAAGAGTGCTTTGTTGAGAGCTAGCAAAGAGAAGGGGCAATGAATGAAAAGAACAGATGGGCAAGTCTAAAATACACTTGCTAGGTATTTCATGTTTTAGCTGGGGTGTTCTTATTGAAAAGGTGTGCTATAACGGGGAGAAAATAAGAGGTACAATTGTGAGGTGCAAAGGCATAAGGTGGAAAAGATAGGAGAATCTGATAAAAAGTTTGACCGTTGAGAGCTCTGTGTATCCCAGTACGCCAGATGCACTCTTAGTGAAGAGAGAGAAGGGGGTAGCTGGGGAATGGGACCTGCCAGGACTGCTGTGTTAGCCAGAACAGCCTG
>NW_010161488.1:71806-114091 GCF_000695765.1 Mesitornis unicolor | reverse complement strand
GAATGGTGAGCTAGTGCAGCTAGGTAGCGGGAAAGCTCACCTTATAGGGTCAACTGTGGTTGGGGTGAGACCTTACAACTGCGCAGAATAAGCACAATTTATCTGTCTAACCCCGGTTCTTAACAGCTACAAGCTGTGAATGAGCTAGTATTGACGGAGGTGGGGAGCAGACAGCTGCCCTAGCAGTTGTCTCAGCAGGAAACAGAGCGAAAGATTTAAATAGCTTTGGCTGCACTTTTGAAAAGGAGCACTTAGTTTCTGTAGATGATCCAGTTTATCTTCCAATTGACCCCTTCTCCCTTCTGTAAGATACTGTTTAACCCACTTGATTCATTGCTGACAAATGAGGCAAAAATCTGTTCAGTTTTCCCAAATTTCTGGGTGGGAGACCAAGCAGGAGTCATTAACAGACTCATACAACCTTAATTTCAGCCTTGCTGCTAATCAAAGCCTGGTAAAAGGCAGAGTCTTCTCTGCTCTGCCATGAGGGTGGCTTTCTGGAGGGGACAGTTCCTGAGGGAATGATGAATTGATTTGGACCCTCAACTCTTCTTGAACATGGCAGATTCCTGCCTGCACTTGCTAACAAGTATGGATTTCAGCTGTTGTAAATCCTACGTGAAAGCCATTGAGAACAAAATACATTCTAGACAGCATGCGCACCAGTGAGAGCAGCAAGAGGCTACAGCGATTTCATAATGATGACGTTTGTTTTTAACATGTACCCTCAGAGCTCTGAAGCAAAAACTCAGAGCTTGGTAAAGCTCGCTCACTCCAGCATGTTTCAAAATACTAAGTGGTTGTGTGTTTACTTCTGGGTCCTGGCTGCATTTGCTTGATCAGCAGTGAATATCATAGTCACAGCTTCTTCCTACCTGAGAATTGTGAATCTTTGTTTTCCTCGCACTTGCCTTTCTCTCTGTCATGTCACATGCCCCTGGCACTCCTAACGTTGTTGAGCTCTTTCCTGAAGATTTTTGACAACTAGCCGTCTACTCTCATCTCTTTGACCAAACTGGCTCTTTTTCTGATGTACCTATGTAGGTCCCGGTGAATAACTGCATTCTTTAGCCTCTGACATCTGAATAAACACCCTCTTGATAGTTCTTCACAGCCATGCCTAATGACAGGTCTCTTACCGCGTGATACAACCACCTTGCCTAAAGTACTTGCAGTGCTGCCCCCTTACTGCTTTTGCTGTTATTCTCATGCTGTGCTCTTAAGGTCTTTCCCCGTTACTCAATCCCTGGCTATTAAAAATACATATATAGCGGGCCACTTCATGCATACAAAATTAGCTTCCATATGCTCCCTTCTGCTGGGCCACTCTTCTAATGATTTTTAATCTAAATTAGGTTGTAAGGGTCTTCAAGATCATATCCTCTTTTAAGCTTGTAAAGTTCTCTATCATGATTCTTGTAAAAAAGAGATCTGGTTTTGACTGCTCACAATGGGATTACCCATGTTACTGTCTCTCAACACTTCCTTCTTAACTGAGAACTGCAGGGTATTTGAGGGCATAGGTCTTTGATCTTTGAGTAAGTTTGATTTGTAAATGTAATTTTCTTAAATAGTGGATTTAGATTTTAACTTCCACATTTATTTCTTCCATCATTTAAAATTGTAGGAGGTTTTCAGGACTTAAGTTAATTTTTTTCCTCCCAAAGAACATCATAAGCACCTGGAGTTTTGGTTTTATGTAATGTAATGGGTTTTACCTCAGGTAATTTCATTTTCAATATTTTATCTTTACATATAAGCCACAGTTAATATTAAAGAGAAGTAAAACTGTAGTGGTGCCTGCTATGCATAATTTATATCACCTGTTCTGTTTATTTCACAGTCTATTTTTTATTATGGTGTTCAGTTTCTGCCTTCAGGCAGAGTGTTAGTACAAATCTAATCTCTGTAGTTTCTGCTACGAAACGTAGACATCTTTAAAGAGTCTTAAACTTCTTTTCTTTGATTATTGTCTTTCTGCATTTTTATTGTTGCTGAAAGCAAACAAAAGCTTATTTAAAATGGTACCTAACTTAGCAAATCTGTAAGAAAAACCACCATCTGTAATTTCTTAAATTCTTTTGAACGTAGATAAAACTTAGGAGGTTTGAAAAGCACTGTTCAGATTTAACTTAGCAAGTAACCCTGTCAGGATTATCCGTGCCTAGTAAGATCTGCAGAGATCTGAATTCTGTCTTGTTCCATTTTTATGTTTAGGGTTTTTTTTTCTTACTGGTATGTCCTCCCATTGCTGGCTCTTCACAAGTTCATAAGAAGGTTCTGTTAAATCAAATTTCGGAACAGGGAAACCAGGAATGGCATTGTGCAGATGGAAGCCAAATGTCACCAGCCAGCTGTTAACATCTGGAAAAGAATTATTAAAAAAAAAGAGTAAAATATTAGAATTGTTCTTTATTTTGCAATCGTACCATTTTTACATGGAATATGTTTTGGCATAGTTGATTTCCTTCTGTAGCATGAAAATTACTCAACGGTTGTCATTTTGATATAGATGGACTTAGACTTGTGCTACAGCTAGAACAGCAAGCCTATGCAGAAAACTTGAAGTACTAAACTTAAAAGGAAACTTCTGTTCCATGTAAGAGTTGCACTATGCTTGCTTGAAAGGCATTGCAGGTTTCAACAATTCTGAAGGCCTCAGTGACATCCAGAACAGCTACAGGAGCACAATTCAAGTGAGATTTACATCTAATATAACCTAAACTAATTGGGATTTCATGGTCAGGCTGGACATGCTCTATGTCGCACCTTTATCATCAATACTTTAACACAAAACAAAAAAGTAGTACTGCAGAGCACATCCTGTCCTTTTGTTACTTATGTGAATTTTAATGTCTTCAAACTACCCCTGAAATAACACCTATATGGCCAATTACCTTTTAAATAATCTGGCAGATATTTTATGTTGATTAAAGAGAAACCTTCCCCACTTCAAGATGAAGTTGGACTGATGAAATTAAAAGCTAATGAAATGTATTACAGTTGCATCAGTAAGACAGACAGGATACTAAATTAGCATTAGATAACATTATTTCTGATTTATTTTATGTTTTGTTAAAAATAAATAAATTAGGGAGGCCTACAATTAATTAGTTAACAATTGTTGGGCAAGAGTGGGTGCTCTTCCTTGTTTCTGCCTTTCTACCCCATTCACAAATACTAAGCTTGGCAGAAGTCGGCACAGTGCTCCTTCCAAGTCTGGGAGTTTTCATTTAAGAAAATCCCAAATAAGTGGGAACCATTTTTTTTCCAGATAAATTATAAGCCTCATGAGGCTCTGCATCTAAAACTGCCAGTCAGCCAAATTACTCATTGTAATGATAACCTTATGTAAGTGGTATGTGTCTATGTATTCCATACATCAAAGATGTTAAGAAAAGAACTAAAACTGTATTTTGAGGGCAATTTTTTGAACTAAGTGCATAATTTTCATTGCCAGAAAGAATCTGATTGCCATTGCATCCCCTATAGCACATGCTGCTAAAAGAGGACAGATTCTAAGGTCTGTTATTATCCTTGCTCCCAGGCAGCCCATTAGCAACCCAGTTAATAGCTGCTGTTTGTTAAATTAATGCAAACCCACTTGATTCCCAGGATGTTTTTCTGAGTGGTAATCTCACAACTCTTAAGTAAGCGGGGCTAAGCCCCTCCTGTAGTCAGGCACTGTCTGCAAAAAATATTTTGGAATATTTACATCTATTCAAATACGAAAATTCAAATGTATCTGAGTCATGCATTTTTCAGAAACTTCTGGTGACATGCAATCAGGTTTTTTTGTATGTATAATAATGAAAAACACTACATGTAACTAACTCTAGACCCACAAAAAGCATATAGGTTCCCTAAGAACTCAGTTTTACAAGAAGTGTCACATTAGCAGCTTTTTGTTGCAAAAGGGAAATTCACACTCCTTTTCTATATCCTGTTCCCCCTTCCTTGCCCCTGGCTGTGTGCTCGTTACTTTGTGTTGGCCCTGGAGCTTATTGGACTTTTCTTTCTTACCCAAATTGCATTAGTAGCCTTGCAAAAACCTACCCTGGCAAATATCCACCGACTTCTAGTGAGTATTTTCTGCCATGCTAATGAGTTAAATTGGTCACAAAGACCCCCCTCTAGCCCTTGCAGACCTTACAGTCTCACTCCCTCTTCTCTCTGGTCTTTTCAGTCCATGTAAATGCACTTTTTACTGCCCAGTAGCCCAGAGCCATGAAGAAGTCTGACTCTAATCCACATCTAAAGACACTCTCATGAATGGTCTTGAGCAGTTCTTGCTCTTGTACTTGCTCAAGGAGTCTATTTTTTTTCATTATAAGAGCACTGGGTAATGCGTAACAGCACTGGAAAGAGAACCTAGGGCTCTTCCTCCCTCTCCCAGTGCACTGAAATTTCCAGCTAAGGCCCATCGTGCTACAGTTCAGTCAGTGGTCTCCAAAATGTACTTTGGAAAAACCAACCCCTCTGTATACTGAGATGCTCTGAATTATCTTTTTGGGTCAACAGTGCAATATTAAAGCACCATAACAACTGTGTTAGGGCACAAGGTTTAGGTTTAATTACATAAACCTCAGAGCTAATAATGGCCTGTGGCTATTAATCTCTTATGCAGGTACCTAGATCAGTGTCTAAGGCTAGATGAGGTATTTTCAAGATCACCCATTTGTTATTTCACTATTCCTGATAAGCGTGCTTGCTGTAATTATTCTCATTATTAAGTGCTTAATGCTTCCTCATAAAGAACTTTTCCAGATAGGACATAGGCACTTCATCAAAATTGTGAATTCCAGTCTAAATTGGATGTCTATAAGTCCAGCACCCCCTAAGCTAAAATCACTTTGTTGATCTGGTTCGAAATGCCAAGTACTCTTCTGAACAATTATCTTCCCTGAGAATTTCTTTACCAACCTTCCCCAGACAATATCCTCAGCCTGTAACCCAGATAGTCAGATTTCAGATTCTGAGAACACAGAAAGGTAAGTTTTAGAGCAAGTGGGAGACTTGCAATTAAGTAACCTTCTTTTACCTGTAATATAATCCTTCACATCGTGTATTTTACTGGCTGGGTTGTTATTTCTAAACATGTACAAATTAAAAGGAGCTGGATCCTTCCCAATTCTCTTCCAGATTTCAATATCAGGTGTTGTCCATCGGCCTGCCAGTATGTCATAATCTCTTTCTCCGAAGTGGACTAGCTTGGTCAGTGGGTCATATAAGCCTCCGTGGAATCCTATTACCAGCTGGAAGTCAAGGTTAGAGTCGAAATAGATCTCTCCGTAAGCAGTGTATTGAATTTGTTTAAGCATGAGACCATTGCTACTGAAAACAGCCAGTGGCGTCCCTGTATTGTCTGATGCAATGTAAAACTCATCTCCGCTGCTAATTTCCATAGCAAAAAGGTGTCCTTGCAGATCATAGTAAAGAGATGTGATTTCAGAACTGGAGTGGTTATATACGTGAGTTATCCTGGTTGGGTAAGTAAGGTCTGCATAAAAGAACTGGAGATGCTGTCCGAGGCTAGTTTTACTGGAAACTCGTCGTCCAAGTCCATCATAACGATAAATCACTGTCCACCCACTGCCCTTGCTATAAACTCGAGTAAGAAGGCCCTTCGAACTGTATTCAAAGATTTCAGTACCCCTTTGACGCAGAAAGCCATCTTCATCTAATCGGTACTGAACATCACCTAGTCGAGTTATTCTGTCTCTCAGGTCATAGCGAAGTGGTGTCAAACGGGCGCTGCTACTGGGGTTAAGCAAGTGGAGGTTGCCATTCAGGTCATAATTGTATCGCCACATTATTTTTTCATTCAGATAAACTGTCTGGAGCTGACCATCTACATCATATTCGTAAGCATATTTTGTGGTGTTGGCAAACGGCCCGATCTTAATTTCTCGTTTTGTCACTCGTCCCATGTTATCATACTGAATTGTAATCCAATACATTAATGACCGAAATATTTCATACTGAATTTCCTTGATGCGGCCGTGTGCATCAAAATGTTTTGTGTAGGTCATTACGGCTGTCGAAATGATCTGGTTAATATCATAATATATAACTCCAAATTTTCCAAATTGTTCAACTTTGCCAGAGATATCATCAAACTGGTAGAGATCAATAGGCAATGGGGTTTCATTGATTACACCTTGCATGCTAGTCACTCTGAAGCTGTTGTCATAGCTGTAGTCAAATCGGGCATTTACCATTCCGTCTTCGCTAAAGCGGAAAATCTGTCTGTCAATCAATGGCCCAATTTGCCTGTATCTAATGGTGCAGATAAAACCATCGCTTTGGAGGTTTACTGTTTTCAGGACTCCTGCTGTCTCATCATAAGTAAAACTAACTCTTGTACTATCATATAAAATTTCTGAGAGCTTGGTCTGCCGCCTGTATTTGAATAATACTCTTCGGCTTGTCCCCAGGAAAGCAGTTTGAAGGAGCTGCCCTTCTTCATTGTAGTCCATTATAACAGAAGCATTACTTTCCGGGGGGTTGTATATGTTCCGGTAATAGCCAATGGAGCGGATAGTCTGCATGGTATGACGAGCAACGCTGGGCATGGTGACAGCAGAAAGCCGATCCAACAAATCATATTCGAAGATATACTGCCGTTGGCTATGAAGCAGAAGAACCATTGACTGAAAATTAAGAACAGATTTTTACCATGTGACAAATGGTGGAGTACTGCCCCCCCTCCCCATATACCAATACTATTTCTTCACAAAAATGTGACATTCTCACTTGAGAAAATTAGCTCCTCTTTAATTGAGTTATCCTTGACCTTACATGTTGTTAACATCTCCCTGCCTAATTTACTTGGATGCTTAATTGTAAAGGGTTCTGTAATTAGTAGTTCCACATTCATAATTTGCTACTTGTTATGACTGTATCACTCTTTTTATCACGCACTCACAGCTAAACAGCAGATTGTCAATGGATTCAGATAAGTCATGTTTAATATGGGAAGAAGTAAAACTGTCTTAAAGCCATTAACTCACAAGGAGAACAACATATGGGAGATACAATTTCTTCCCTACAATTAGAGATGATTTTGAAGAATTTGAATAGCCTGAGATCCCTGAATAATGTGTTCTTCTTCTGTAAGCTTTTAAGACATAGGCAAAACAATTGCTTGATTATTTCTATCAGAAGGAGCTATTCAGAATTATTCTGACATTTTTCTGATACATGGCTACTATGTATCATAGGTCTTGATTAAATTATGCCTGCAACGACTAGTAAACAGTGTTTGCTGTGCAACAGCTTAAACAGAAATATATTTAAACCCCAGAAAGAAATGGATTCTCTTTTTGCATAGCAGGCATCCCTCCCAGACAAGAGAGATTTTCACAGGTATTTCTAGAGGGAGAGCTACCATTCAGCAATCTTTCTATATAATGAAGGTACCTGATCTTTTGTCTATCATTTATTTTGATGCTACAATATATAGCAAGTACAAATTGACAGCTGTAACTATTTAGAAACAAGTGCTTTTCTTGTTAGTGAAAAAACCCCAAACAACTGAAGAATTTATAAACAAATTATTTTTGACTGTATTACACTGCAGAGATCTAGTCCCTGTACCTTATTTTAAGTGTTAAGATAAAAGGTAAATACAGATGCTTCTTGTTAGTCATTGGCCTAAATAATTTAAAAAGATATCAATTCCTAGCAATTTGCTACAGCAAAATTACATATCTGTTGTATAAAACATTCCCCTAGGAATCACGTGCTGATACTTAGAATAATTGAAATGGCTTCCACTACCTGTTTTTGTACTGCATGCGGCAGTCAGATGCTGCAGAATTTCAGCACATTCAATGAATTTTTTAGAACCTGAGTATTCTTTACCTTTTCCAAATATGTGTAACTCCAAGTTTTCCCATCAGCAAACACTCTAGACACTATCCTTCCCTGTCCATCATACTCTATTTTTTCACTAGTTGTCCCTCGCTGTATGCTGCCTATTTGACCTGTGGATGAATAGGTAACGTTGACAGCCATCAGCTTGCTGCTCGGTAGCCACAGGGTGGGGTGCCCTGATGTGTCATAGGCAATCCTCAGGAGAAATTTACGGTGGTCATCGTAGATCTTTTCTGTCTTTGTGGTTCGATCAAAGTCAACTGAAAGGAGGTTTCTGCCATTAACCTTTTTAAAGCAAACAAAATGACACAATAAATCACTCTGTTCAAACCCTAGCCATCTATTATTTCCACAATAGCTGTTCTTTAAATACCATTTACAGTGATTGATTTGCTGTGTACGCAAATTATTTTAGCAACTTCTTGATATAAACGTAAGGCACTATATTAGCATCTGTTTTAGGTCTCATTATATGAAGAGATGGCCAAGAATTTGTTGCAATGTGTTCTTTCTTGAAGCTTAGTCAACTGTTAAGAAAATACTGAAAGATGTGCACTGAAAACTTCTGTAATAAATGGGGCCATTTCAGCAAACAAACTACTTCTTTCATAGGCAGTCCAAAGTATATGTAGCGAATTATTGTCAAAACGTATTCCCAGCAACTGCTTATCCAGTTCATAACAATCATGCTAAGAAAGAACTGAATCCTAATCCTCTACAGCAAGTATTTTTCAAAACAGCATATACAAAATTAAGATCTTCAAAAGCATGTTAAATCTTCAAATTCAGACTGAACAGTTTTTAGAACATAGACTTTCCCCTTCTGGATCAAATGGAAATATACCATCATACCATATACCATCAACTGCTGCAACATATTTATGAGGCTGAAATCTTTAGTAGAGGATGAAGTCTTCTGCCTAGTTAACTGACCACTTAAAGCCATAAATGAGTGGAAGACTACTGAACCACTGAAAAACAGCTTTGAAGTTCATAACTATTTTAATTTGAAATTAGAGTCTTAGCCTAGATACATTTATGTTGAACACCGTATCATTTATTTATACGTAAACTATAGCGGTGGATAGTGATTTCCATGTAATGCTTTTACATCGAAATCTGCCTCTTGCCCTTTTAGTGTTCTAAATACGCTAACTTTCAGTTTCATTGAATCTGCTCTCATTTTTGTATTTATGAAAGGAATATGTCTGGTTTTCTTTTCCCACATTGCTGTCTTTGCACTTCTCCATGCCCCATCTGCATTGAACTGTTTTTCAGTGTTCTCAAACAGGCCACTAGGATTTCTTTGTTCATCTGCCATTTCTGTATCTGCCGTGTCCTTCCGAATTTATTCCAGGTGAGGGTGAAACACTGATAACCAAGATTTTTCAACACTGCATTTTGCTAACATATGGGAAGTAGGGGACAGATGGACATACAGCTAGCTATGAGTATTAAGAATTTTTTAAGAATTACTTTTCAAGTACTTGATGCATACATTACAAAGACGTGAAGAAAGATGGCTAAATAACATCCAGAAAAGAACAAGAGAAGAGATATCCTGACTGAAGGAACGACTAGAGGATTTTTGCATTTTTCAGGGCTGCATGTTCAGAAATCCATGTTCAGGACACCAAGGATGTTGGTGCTTATACTCTGCGGCTGATAAGATTCTAAAAGGTTAATACAAATTAGATTATTTATTACAGGCATAAAAGGTATCAAAAAGCTGGTGATAGGTCATGGGCAAATATAAAAAAAGTCCTACAAATACTCAGTTTTTCTTATATCTATCTACATTACCTTTCTCTTTTTTAATATGAGATCACTGTCATGAGAACAAACTGCGCTATCAATTTAGGAACAAAAATCATGTTCTCATGTAAATCTTCTAAGTAAGGAGCACAGTCTATCACATGCAGAACAGCTACTTTATCTATTTCATGAGCCATCAAATGTTGTTTAAATACACTCTGAAAAATTAACACTCCATGACTGATTCTAAAAGTAGGTTAAACATAACTATGAAGCATTTCCATTAACTTCCTTTTTGTTACTTTTTTTTTTTACTTTTAAAGTAGTTTTTGTTTAAACTTTCCAGTATCTATTTGGGTTAGCCCAAAAGTAATTGCATTTTTTTTTTTGCTATATGAAATGTAACTAACTTAACTTTAAACTGCAAATTCATTATGTAACTTGACAGTTGACAGTTCAAGCTTGTTTTAGAAAAGGAAAGTGGATGATTTCATGAATCATTTATTTGGTGTTGATTTCAAAATGGACTATCAAAAGGAACATTTTAATCATATTTTGCTATATTACTTCAGAAAGGGAAAAATACTTGTGCAAGCTCATGAAAGTTATGTGATTTGTATGGTGAAGATGCCTTAAAACTATGGCAGTGTCAGGACTGGTTTGCTAAATTTTGGTGAGATTTTGATGTTAAAGATGCCCCATTCAGGAAGGCCAATCAAAGTTGACAACAACAAGATAAAGGCATTGATTGAATCCAACTGGCATTTAACAACATGAGAGATTGCTGGTAATCTTAACATATTGAAATTGAGTGTTGAAAACCATTTAAAACAACTTGGATACATTAGGAAGCTCGATGTTTGGGTACCACAGGAGCTCAGTGAAATCCATCTCACTAAGTGTGCTGACATCTGCGATTCTCTCTTGAAATGTGAAGAAAATGATCCATTTTTGGAACGTATGATAACAGGCAATGAAAAATGGATCATCTACAACAACAATGAATGAAAAAGATCATGGAACAAGCTTGATGAACCAGCTCAAAGCACTTCAAAAGCAGATCTTCACCAAAGGAAGGTTATGCTGTCAGGCTGGGATTTCAAAAGTATTGTGTATTTTGCATTGCTCCCAAGGAACCATTGGGAGGATTAATTTGGATGTGTACTGTCGTCAACTGGATAATTAAATGATGCCATCAAACAGAAGCATCCAGAACCGGTGAATCACAGAGGTGTTGTGCTTCACCGTGATAACGTTAGACCACAGACAAGTTTGTTTCACTCGTCAAAAATTGACAAGTTCACTCATCAAAAATTGTTGCAGCTTGGCTGGGATGCGTTACCACATCCACCCTTTTTGCCAGACCTGGCACCATCAGACTACCACTTGTTTTGTACTTTACAAACGCCTTGAGTGGTAAAACCTTCACTGCTGATGAGGTTATCAAATTGTTCTTGGAACTGTTTTTTGCCAAAAGAGATAAGAACTTTTTTGAGCATGAAATTATGAAGTAGCCTGAAAGACGGCAAAAGGTAATTGAACAAAATGGACACTGTATTGTTTAATACAGTTTTTGTTTCCCATGAAAAATTTGCCTTTCATTTATGCAGAAAAAAGTACAATTACTTTTTGGCCAACCCGATAATATTCACTTATTTGCCTAAATTTACTCTTAAATCTTGTTTATCTCTGGCTTTTACTTCTCAGCCTCTCCCACGCATGCCTGCACTCATCTCTGCATCTCCCTGCCTGATTTGCTTCTCTGATTTTTTTTCTCCCATTCTCTCCATCCTCTCTTCCTTATTTTACATTTAATTATGATTTTTTATTAATTTTCTTGTCTACCTCTTGGGCTTAGACACTGAAGTGAGAATGGGCACTTCTGATTTCCGAACTGACAAAGAGGGAAGGGTGGTTTTTACGGTTAAGGCAGAGGTCCAAGCAATTGGGGTTAATGTCTTGGCTAAGCACATGCTTCCGGTGTAAATAGCAGCAAAGTACTTAATCTGGGTGTCTCACTGCCTTATCTGCTAAATGGGATAATAACATCCCTTGCCTTCTCACTTTCCATCTGTCTGGTCTGTGTAAGCGCAGGATAGGAGGGGAAAAAAAGGAAATGCCTCTTTATCCAGCCAGATTCATGCTTCCAGATTCTGCTGACAGAGCTCTTGCATTCAGATGTGTGAGCAATTGGTGGAATTTTGGCTCTGTTTGCGTAATCTTGTAATACAGATGGCAATTTTATAATTTTTAACAAGTTTTGGTGATCCAGCTTCTTTCATTGGACAGTATGGGGCTGGAATAACATATGTCAGCTAAAATACCACATTCAACTGAAGTGTTTCCTAACAACAACTCTGCTACCAAAATGCTTCTACAGCTGAACTTGAACATTTTTATTGTAAGATAGTCACACTTCAAATATATTTGAAACCTCTGCAGTTCATTATGATAAACATAGTAATTCAAGACATTTTCTGTGAAGAAACAATGACACAAAAGTGTCTTTTGACAGTTCCTACATGCCATCCCACTATGCTTCAGTAATTGAGGTGTCCATCTATCCTGCTCTCCTTTAGCTCCTGTTTTTCTTTCAAATGGCTCACTGAGAAGCATATCAGACTGCGATTCCCCCCACTAGAAGCAGGGGTATCTTGCTGTGCCTTACAGAGAGATTCAAGAGCTGATGTGAAAATTGGGAACCTCTGCAGAGCTTGGAGCATGTCAGGTCTCAGGAGAAGGCAGAGCAAACTCTTCATGTGAGCTCCCTCATCTATGTTACCTGTCTGGTCTAGGTGCATCCCTTGAGATAGAGCTCATACTAGTTCCTTTATTTAAGACGCTTGTGAGTGAGGGTCTGTCTGGCTTTAACAGAAATGCCTTAAAAAGGCTCTTTCATGCAGAGGGCTGTCAGGACCTCTGCCAAAGGCCAGCCCACAGACCAAACATACAAGTGTAGGGACAAAACTAGCTTATCAAACAAATACAAACCAAGTTTGAACAAAAGTAAGGTTGACAGAGGATTGTTGAGTTAAGGAAGGGTGACATAATTCCTAATTAATTTCTTTATAAAAACTACTAGTAGTGGATAGACTTAATACAAGCTGGAAACTGAAGAGTGTAGGAGAGAGTGCACTTTATGATGTCAGATACTGCATATGTACAATGAAGTAAAAGTGTCATATATATATGAGTACATTTACTGGCAATACATTTTGTCTCCATTTTTTGTCTCCATTTGTCTTCTTTGCAGCAAAATGTTACTGACGTATCTGTAGATGGAAATGATGAGCTCCCTAAGTTATTCCTGTTCTTCTTTCTGTTGTTTTCTTTCTCTACTTTCCTACATACCCCCACCCACCCTCAAGCAACATTTCTGTAATATCTTCCCATGTATATCCATTTTAAAAAATCTTCCTTTTTTATCTTAGCTGGCAAGTTTTTTTACTTTCTTTTTTGAGACATTTTTTCTTATCAGCCCATATTCTCCACCTGCCCTACAGTGTATATAAAAGTGTATATACACTTTTAATTACTACTATTTTATCCTAATCTATAATCTCTCACTTTCCCCTCCATCCTGTTAAATCTTTCCCTCTTTACTGTTACTTTTTTCCTATTAACTCTTCCAAGCTAAAGTTGCCCATGACATTTCTTCTACCTCCTCTGCACTTGAATGCCAAAATTGTACTTAACTTTTGAGAACTGGACTGATGGTGATTCGTTTCACTGCCAAAAATAAATGCCATTGGTATGGTTATTCTGTTTTCTCTTGAGCTTCTTTCACAAATGAATAGGCAGGTGTATTATCCCACCGTGCTATGTAATGACATGCCTATGAACCAGAACCACAAAGATGAGCTCCAGAAGAATGGCTTCCTTTTCCTCTTCCTTATCCACATAAGACAGCTGCCATAGTTAGGTACAACTATGTTGTTCTTAAGCAGCAGCTACTGTACATAATCATTTTTTCTTCTTGGAAAAAATCTATTCTTCTTGCAGAGCAAGTGGTAGAGTGGAATATGAGGTGCATGACAGTGTTCCCTCCTTTCTTGTCCCAAAGGAAAATATAAAATATTTTAAGATTTAAAAATAGCGTGTTACCTCTTAGCAGTCAAGTGGTCTAAAATTACTTAACTTCTTTTGATATACTGCCTAGGCATTATTTTAAAGAACTGAGTTGACTTCTAACAGTAAGTCAGACCTCCAATGTGGTCTTGAAATGGTCTCCTGGCAACCCACTTTTAAATGCTTAATCTATGTTGTCTTTACCAAATGGCTGTCATAAATCATAGTTTGCTTCCTACTTATATTTCACTCACTATATAGGAAGAAGAAATGCCAACAAACTGGTAAAGACATATGTTAAAGGAATATGCCATACACATGCACACACAGCTAAACCTTTTCTACCAGAAATAAGTATTAGTAAATTTTTTATTTAAAATAAAGAAGAAAGAAAATCCTTGGACTGTGCTAAATGATGGTAAAATAATTTAAAACGAAATTCAAAATGAGGTGTGTGAATTCAGTACCAGAAACAAAAACAGTGAAGGAAAGCATTCCAGTGCATTCCAGGCTAAAAACAACAGTTTGAAGTAAAGAGCAATTAATGAGAAAAAACAGCCAATAAATGAAGTAATAAAAGCAAGTACTTCCAGCTCTACAGTAAGCTTATCTATGGTAAATTTTCTGTGGTTATTGGACGTCAATACCTACAGGAATTAATTAACATTTCCTCTTACTTATCGAGAATACAGTAGATACCAGGCATGCTTGTGTGCTTACCCGAAGCTTTCGGCCAAACACGTTGACTTTTCCCTGGGCTTGCTCTTTCCGAAATCGCCACTCCACCAGGTTCTGCCCATTCTCCCCCGGGAGGGTCATGTTCCTCTTTGCCACTGTTGGGTTGGCAGTGCCAGCCAACACGTGTGGCTCTGTCTGATAGTGTGAGTCCAGGCCGCTGGCATACAGGATTCTCAGTGAGCCATCATAACCAATCTGGTAGCTATTTCTTAACTGGTCTGAAAAGGTAACAACCAGAGAAGTGCATGTTACCTGCACAGGTTACGAGTCTGCCTTTGTCCTGCACACTTTATGCAATACGTGTATCCAACATCTTGACTTCACATGATGATAACAAACAGCCAGGGTGAGATTGGTAAGAATATCTGTTTCACAGGAGAGCACAAATGCCTCTGGGACCTATCTTCAAAGTCGCTTAAGCACTTAAGAAAATCCCACCCTCAGAGTATATTCTTTGGACTGGCACAAAACACATTTTTGGCCTAATCCTAAGCATCTTGTGACTATTGACTTCTAC
This sequence comes from Mesitornis unicolor, assembly GCF_000695765.1. Classification (NCBI taxonomy): domain Eukaryota; kingdom Metazoa; phylum Chordata; class Aves; order Mesitornithiformes; family Mesitornithidae; genus Mesitornis; species Mesitornis unicolor. The sequence goes on along the minus strand of NW_010161488.1, from coordinate 99,135 downwards.
ATGGATGTAGCTGCAGGGATGTCAGATACTAGTTTAAAGCTAAAATTTCACTTCATGCACTTTCAGCACCTATTTCCCTATCAATCCATTTCTCTCTCTTTTCCAAGATTCCTTTTTTATGCAAAGTAGGTATTCTGACTACTTCCAATGGCTGTTTGTTTGGAAAGCATATTTAATTCTACTTTCACTGCAACTCCTTCTTTCCCTGAACAGTTCTTTTTATGTATGTATAAAACCATGTATTTATCACCCCCTCCTCCAAACACCATGCCTCTAATGTTTCACTCTACTGCATCTGATTGGAGCTGCTCGTACCATAAGAAAGCTGCTTTCACATCAGCATCTGATGAGAAATCTTTTGTTTACAGTACCTTGAACCATGGTATAGAAAGAATCAATTGATGATAAGTTGGAAGTGATGCTGATATCTTCCTCTCTGCTGGATGACTCAATGTCCACTGTAATGGCCCTTTCCATTTCCCCATGAAGGTTAGTGACGACTCCAGTTGGGAATGTAACATTTGTTAGACGACCCTCGCTATCATAGCTAAAAAAAGAAAATGAAAATAAAGAGTCCAGAAATGATACATAGCAGGAACAAATTGTTTTCATTTACAAGTAAAATGAACAAAAACACCAGCTACTCATATTGTTAAGGCACGTTTGCTTTTTGTGCATGGGATAGGCACAGCAAAGACTTCAAACGTGCTTTGAAGTAGTCAAAAGACTGCTTAACATACAGAAGCCTCAACGGTGATAGCAAGAGCAAACAGATGGATCTTCAGCTCTGCATATTATTCTTTGAAGTGTGACCAGATCCTGCTGCACATCTAATTCACCATTTCAAAGGGAGCATATTTATTGGTGCTAAATTCCATAGCATTTTGTACTCACTCCCTATTATCGGACTAGATTTTGCTGTTATTGTAGGAATCTTCACAATTTTTCATGAAAATGGTATCTCAATAAGAGTGTCTCTTGGGCCTTTCCTATTAAATGATTATGCAGACCACCTGCCCTCCTGTTCCTGAGTGCTTAACATCTCTTGTATTATTAAGAAAAAGAATATGTGGTAATATTTAATCTACTTAAGCTGCTTGTAGCTGGAAGTCAGAACAGCTAGCATATATAACTCGTTAACTGCCTGTGGATCATAGCTTTAGAACTGTGGCATAAGCCATGCAGGAGATGCTTTTTTTCCTGGCCCTACTGACATTTCTTTAAACTGGCAGCTATATATCCAATTAATACGAACAGGCAGCTACAATTTCTGTAATTGAAGCAGACCTATGACTTCTAAAGCATGTCTTTTCCTATGCTGTGTTAGGTATACTCCAGCTACTAATGCCATTGCTACAAGACCCATGCTCATATCTGAACAGCCATTGTGGTCACAGCACAGAGAGGTAAAGCATTATGTGACCTTCAGGTCATAAAACTGCCTTTAAGATTAGCTCTTCCAGTACTGCAGCCTGGATTCATCAGCCTATGTGTTCAGCTGAGACTCCTCATTTAGAAGTACAGCCTGCCTGTACCTGCAACGGAGAGAAACAAGTAGCTAAAGGGTGTCTCAGCTCACCAATGACCTGTTTGCTCTCAGGAGTTTTCCATCTCTCTCCCATGACCGTGTAGTGAGAAGCTGAAGGAAGCTTTAGTCTCTTAAAGTAACTGGAACATGACCTTGCAGGTCCACAGTGTGCTACACATTTCATGCTTACAATTACTGTCAGAAGTGCTCCTTCTGGGAAAGCATCGCAAAAGCAAATCAAAACAAAAAAACCCAAAAAGCCGCAAGCATATCACTGAGGATGCAGAAACTCTTTTTCTTAAATTGAGAGAATTAATTCCAAGCAGTTTTAACCCACGACACACTTTCTCTGAACAGCAGGAGCACTGCACAGCATTGCTGTAACTGAAAGGATTAGGTTAAGAAATGTTTTCCAGTTTGCTTACTCTGTAGATTTGACAGCTTTTTGCATACAGTCATTTCCATCCTTTTAACACAGTTGATTTCCTTTGTTTATAGGAGACTTTCACTTAGCAACAGGAAAAAGAATGTTTAAAAATCAGAAACCACACTGCAAGCCAGGGAAATCAAGTGCGGAAACTTATTTCTCGAAGTTAAGTACATTTCAAGATAATGGGGTTTCTTTCAGTGTGTTTCTAGCCCTAATTTTGGCTCTTTTTCACATACTGGACTTGGCAAGCTGAGATACTGCATTTATACAGGAAACCATAGCAAACATACAGTTTTCCTTGTGCATGAGTGTGACTATGAGGCTATTCATGTACCTTCTGTCTCATTCTTCAGTTCCATAAACTTATTTTATTTTCATGCACAACTTCCCTATTCAACTCCCAGGGGAATGTATTTGGTCCAATTAGTGTCCTTTTTGATTTTCTGCTTTATGTTTGAAAATGGTGTCAGATTATTTTGTTGGGAATTACTTGTGTTCTTTGATTCCAGTAGCCAAGTACTGGTCTTTATTTCAAGCAAAGCCAGAGAAGGTAAGATTTTCCTGTAAGAACTTCTCACCCTTTGAATCACAATATTTATGAGAAATTAATTATTGTATTACCAAGTATACCACTTGAGCTGGAAAACATTACACATCAGCAGTATTCAGTACAGTGTTTGGCTTCACTGCAGCATGCAGCCCTGATCATTGCTATTCTTCTTTTATGCATTCTTGCTTCCACATTGTTTTTTGACTCTGTGCCTACAGTTCCTGAACTGGTCTCTTCTTTCACAAGCACATGAAAGCACATCACAGGCCTGAGATAAGCAGCTAATATTATTACAGTAGGAGAGAGTTCAAAGATCAGCAAAAAATCATGCTACACATTCATGTTCTTAAAAACATAACTTTAAAGCTGAAAGAATCTTAAAAACCATGATTGCTTGGTTCTGGCATCCTAGTGCAAGAAGAAAATGTGACTAAGATGTGAAAGGTAAGAATAGGATTTCTCATACTTTTATAGCCAGGAACAAAAAGAACGAAGGGAAATATGTCTTTCTGCAATTTACTACATATTCCATTTTATGATGGATTGTAATGTGTGTCCTTCATTTTGTTCACAGCACATCGAATACTAAACTTACTTTATACTTGATATCTTTCTGTCCACAATGAAAGCCTTATCAATGCTCAACATAGCAATATCACATACCTTTGGGCATTCCTCTGCCATTTCTCTTATTACATCCAAATATCCTTGCATTCTGCTGCCAAGGTGAATTTCTTCATCCAAGATTGTCAGTTTTAGACTGAGAGATTTCTTTTATCTGCCTAGTGTTCTAATATTGAAATTGCCCTAAAAGGAGTGAGATCTAAAGTGTAGGGGGTGAGCGCCTGTATCTGGCATTTTACAGCCTCTTTCATCTTTTCATTCAAACACAGGCTCAGGCATACATGTTACCATGGAGCCCTCTGATCTTTCTCCTATGCCAGGCTCTGCAGCAAAGCCATCCCACCAACCTCTTCAATTCCTCAGGAGCAGGCCCCACATAGGCTTTTCAAAAATCTAAAACGGACACAGGCTCACTGGGCGTTACCTCATGTGCATTAATCCCATCAACGTTAAATCCATTAACGTAACGATCTTCAAATTCAGTCAATAACTACAGAAGACAGCAGCAGGGGCAGCTGCCACCACCGCTAGTTGAAGTTCCCCTTAGATCAAATTCTTTTTCTTCTTTAGGATGATCTACCACTGCCAGATAGGTTTGCCCTTCTGCAGTGAGAATTTCTCAGAGATAATGATTATCAGCTTCCCAGATTCTTGACCTTTTGCTCTTCACCTGCTGGAAGTCTCTCTTCGATTTTTCATCTCCTTTAGTTTTAATTACATTCCTTCCCAGACCATTTTCTGTTCTAGTCTATGTAGGACACTTCACTTTGCAGTGCTAACTTCCTGGTAAGCCTTGTCACAGATGGAAATGCCCTACTTTCTTTATTTCTGACTTGTTTCTCATGTGCATTGTATCTTGGTTTGGAACACATTTAGCTCAACCCCAACTGGCAGAGCATTATTAATGTTTTATATTGGAAGTTGCTTCAACGTAAAGTAGGGAGCTGCAGAAATGAAGGGCAGTGTAAAGGTCACTGCTAAAGCCAATTGCTACGTTACCACTGATACTGTTTTTCCACAGACCCCTGCAGCACACTTCCATAACAAAATGAATTCCAGGTTTTTTTTTGCTATTGTAAACATGTCAGTTTGAAGAGCAAGGCACGCCGGTTCCTGCACATTTCAGATAACAAGACATACAGTGCAAATGTGTATTACGTATTTCTTTAAAGACTGGTTACAGATTATACTATTAGTTGGGATACTGTAATAGAGAAATGAGGCATGAATGCATTTCATAATATAGATGTGTATAATTTTGACAGTAAAATGTAAATTACTGTTACATTCTTGGTCAACACACATCAGGCATTTCCTCTATGCATCTCAAATTATCAGAAGCGGCTAAAAAAATTTATGGAACATTACCCTACTTGTTTCAAACTATTCATCAGAAGCCTTATATACCAAGGTGCTGCTTCTTGGCAGGTGAGAACAGAAGGTTCAAAGTTGACTTTAGCTGTGTTCTCACCATGTTGACACACTGAAAAACTGGTCCTAACCTGGCAATGAAATGTCTCCTTCAGCTTATTGAAGCCATTAAGTTCACATTTACATAGAGGACTGCTGTCTTTAATGCTAAAGAGTTGCAGTTTGCAAATACATTCCTTCACTTGTATTCAGCCTCCTGTAGCATACTGCAAGTTTTGGCCCCCCAAATACTGAGTTTACAGTTGGAAAACTACAGTAAAGAGGAGCCACCATGATAGGGTATCACTGTGTTGCTAAACCAGTAACAAAATAGTTACCTTGCTGATCAAAAGGAAACAAACTCAGAGCTTATATATACTGTCCCCTTTATTGTCATTTCATCACCCATACGGAGGAGTCCTCTTGTCTTCCACTGGTTTACAATAGGGCATGGCAACTTATGGGAGCTCTAGTTCTGACCATCTTTAACCATGATGTGGGTTGTTGAAAAAGAGGAAAAGACTGTCAACTTCAACGTCATGAAATTTGTTAATTTTTTCCCTTTACTCAATTTCTGAGTTGCTTTCCTTATTTTGATATGCATTTTAGCTTTTTATTTGTCTGAAGAGTGACTGAATGAGCCTGGTAAGAATGCAAAAAGTTAAAATAATCTACAGATGCATGGATAGACAAATGATTTCTCCTCTTCTTTGGAGGGTATTTCTTCTTTAGTCTCATTGAAATACACACTTCAGGGGATCAATAACTACTCATTTATAATCTTCCTTTTTAAAAAATAGTATTAACTGAAATATGGTATGCACATATTCCTTTATATCCACACAGTGTATTTGACATCTTAAATGGTTTATTATCTTGCTTGTGAATTCACAGTACAAATACATTAGGAAATCCAAATTATTAAACTATAACTTCCTTTTGAGATATAACAGAATTTTTTTAAAGTGAACCCATAAACAATGATAGTTGTATGTCTTGCTAATATTGTTTTATTTTGCTTAACAAGAAAGAAGTGAATGTGTCACAAATGACAATTTGATGTATGCTAGTAGGCCTGTAAATGATGACAAAAGGATTGATTTTTTAAAAAAAAACCTTGACTACTGTCTAAGAAGGGTGGCTTATTTCCTTTGTTCTTATCTGGAATATTGTTAAACATGATAAGAAAATGTAATATTATTTCCACTCTTACAGAATTTTAAATATATGAAAAAAAAGCTTCCTTCCCTTCTTTTCTCTTCCTGCTCTACTCCTTTTCCTTTTTCCTCTCTCTCTTCTTTCCCCTCTCCCTTTTCCTTTTCCTTTCTGCTGTGCCTAGCTCAGAGAAAACAGTGGATGAACAGGAATTACAGAAAGTAGGTTCAGGAATTATTCTAGGAAGGACCTAGAGTAAACTGCCGCCCGAAGTCCAATTCTGGACAGGATTTTAATTATTTGGGGTTTTTTAAGGGAATGTGGGCAGAAAATGCAAACTCACAAAAACACAGAGGCTGGAAGGGCATTAAAAGTATTAGTTAAATTTCTCTGTCCTGCTCAACCTAGTTTCAGACAATTCAAGCTTAAATTTGAGCAGCTGGTCCACTTTTCCTTTATCTGATGGCTGCCTTCCATGGGGAAAGGGTCTTTACCCCGTTTTCATCTGGGAAAGTCTTATGCCACTGTTTGCACAACTGGTTAAATAATTCAGGTAATGGTCTTTTATCTCAGCAATGTGGTCAGGACAAATTTTTCAGGCCTGGTTTAATGAAGAAATTTCCTCAGCTTGAAAGTGATTGACAATTTCTCTTTTCACCTTCTCCTGTTATAACTGCAGCTTTTGAGGCTTTTTTTGTGTGTGTATCTATCTTGTCATAACGTTCAAAGGAAAGTTTTCAGCCTTTTTTTCATAAACTGGCATTCAGCACTCCAGACGTGAACAATTCACCTAAATAGGCCATTCCTGACAGCCATAATTCATCTGCAAAACAACAGGCACACTCTAAATGAAAATCACTGCAGAAAATGTATCTGTTGGAAAGGGAGCTCAAAGAAATGAATCAACACCTTCCCTTGTGGTAGCTCGCTCACTTCCATAGAAATTTTTTGATGCTCATTTTCCACTTCACTGCACAACCAGGCAAACAAGCACGAGTTTAGTGCTTGTGCTGCAGCAAGACTGACCACCTTCCCAGCCTAATCTTAAATGACTTCCAGAGACAGGTATTTGGGGGAGTGGTGCTTTGCTGTGAAAGAAGCAATACATAGATTTCTCATGCTGGGCTGCCGCTTTACTTTTTTTTTGCCAGAAGGCTGCCAAACTTTTCACTTGTTGCTGTACAGTGTTCCAGTCCTCCCACACTGTGCTGTTTGCTGTGATAAGCACCTGCCGTGTGTATTCTCGTAAGGAATCAGAAAAACAAGACTTCTTTCGTAACTCACATTTCTGACACACACCTCATATGCACGAGAATAGTGTTAATGATGACAGTGCTTTCTGAAAAGCAAGAACAGCTCTGGTGAGAAGGGGTGCACTGGGAGCAGCGTGATGGAGGTGGTGTGGCTTCAATGAGAGGTGTTACCTGGGAACTTCCCTGGGCTGGGGGTGCTCCTCAGCAGTGTGTACCCTGTTGAACTGAGTGCAGCCAATTCAAGATCAACTGAAGGAGGCTTGTCCTTATGAAGTTGAAACTAAATTACAGTAGTCAGGCTTTTATCTCCAAGACCTCAACACTCATTCCCCGCTTTTCAACTTCTCTCTAATGGGAATTCACTGCCCTCAAGCCCCACAGGATCCGGACTCTTTTTGCCGGGGTGTGCAGAGCCAGCTCCTGCCCCGCAGCAGCTTTCCATGCAGTGTCTTTAATCTCAGGGCTCCCTGAGGCTGCTGGTTTGTTTCTGTGTCACTTCCCTCCCCCCCAACTTCTTAGCTCATCTGTTACTGTACAAATAAACTGTGTGCCTCTTCAATATAAATACCAGAGTATGGCCTTTCAAATAAAAGAAATGTTGGTGTATGTATACTTTGTGTGACAGATTGTCCCTTGCTGTAAGGTCGGCTTACACTATCAGAGCTGAGTGCATAGGCCCTTAGTGTAAAAAGGATGTAAGGGGTTGGTCTGTGTGGCCAGACATTCTGTTCACAGAATAAGCTGTAATGCTGCTTTTTTCCCCTTAATTCTTTTTCGTTTTGAAAGGTAAAACTTCTATGAGAATGTTTTTACAAGGTCACAGAAAGTGGACATAATGAACTTAGTAAACTGCATTATGTTTGAAAAGAAAATTTAGCAGAAGGAAAGCAAAATTACATGGGTGTATATATATACTTCTTTAGGAGAGCAGATTACCAAGATGGTAAAAAAGTTGCGCTAGATTCAAGTTCTACAGTTAATCTAGAATAACATCCTTATTCCTTCAGAGCACGAGTCTGGTGCCCAGCCAGTGCAGGCTTTGGAAATGATAGACTCACCCCTCTTTGATGGGAATTAGATTAAGAAATTTAGAACTATTTACAACAGGCATAAGCCTTATGACTGTGGAAATATAGACCTCTCTGGAAAACCAGGAGTCTAGGACCCCCAAATAATTACTCTCTGTCTTAGTGGTGTGAGCACTTCTCGGAGGTGTAGTGGCAGCAGCTCTTGCAAAGGAATGGGAGGAGGAGAAAACTGGAGGATCGGTGCTATTCCTGTTCAGGAAACCCATGAAGGAGAAAGAAAAGACAGACGGACAAAAGATGTAGAACTGGAGAAAAAGGACAAAGATCATAACAATGGTGTAGCTGAGGAGAGGACAAGTAACATAATAATGACAATAAGGAAAACGAAATCTCTTGAGGAAGCTTGAAAAGGAAGACTGTGTGTTTGAATGCAGCATGATTGAAAATAGCGAGCTGCCTTTTCCAGTGAAGTCTAGAGCTGCTCTTCCACTCTCACCACACCATGTCCACTGCACAGAGCAAGCTAGCTTGGCTACAGCCTCCCTGACTTCTGTTTGACAAAGAAAATTAACATGAGACAACAATATTAACATGTCAGTAACTTAACAAATGGTACTATTAAGTCTCTGATAAAGGCAGATGTGAAACAGATACTTCCAGGAGCCTGAGCAGAGCTGACTGAATTGACAGTCAGTCAATAACCCCAATAACGACAGTTCGGTCACAATAACCCCATGCAGTGCTACAGGCTTGGAGACGAGTGGCTGGAAAGCTGCCAGGCAGAAAAGGACCTGGGGGTGTTGGTGGACAGCAGGATGACCATGAGCCAGCAATGTGCCCTTGTGGTCAAGAAGGCCAATGGCATCCTGGGGTGTATCAGAAGGGGAGTGGTTAGTAGGTGGAGAGAGGTTCTCCTTGCCCTCTACTCTGCCCTGGTGAGACCACATCTGGAATATTGTGTCCAGTTCTGGGCCCCTCAGTTCAAGAAGGACAGGGAACTGCTGGAGAGAGTCCAGCGTAGGGCTACAAAGATGATGGAGTGGAGCATCTCCCTTATGAGGAGCGGCTGAGGGAGCTGGGTCTCTTTAGCTTGGAGAAGAGGAGACTGGGGGGTGACCTCATTCATGGTTATAAATTTGTAAAGGGCGAGTGTCAGGAGGAAGGAGCCAGGCTCCTTTCTCTCTGATGTCCAATGACAGGACAAGGGGCAATGGGAGCAAGCTGGAGCATATGAGGTTCAATCTGAAAATGAGGAGATACCTTTTTACTGTAAGGGTGACAGAGCACTGGACCAGGCTGCCCAGAGAGGTTGTGGAGTCTCCTTCTCTGGAGACATTCAAAACCCGCCTGGACATGTTCCTGTGTGACCTGGTCTAGGTGATCCTGCTCTGGCAGGGGGGTTGAACTGGATGATCTTTCGAGGTCCCTTCCAACTCCTAAGATTCTGTGATTCTGTGACAGTGCAGGACATTTATGTCATTAATAGAACAATACTACTTCTTTGCTGAACTATTCTTACTTCTAAGTGCTTTCCAAAACCACAGAGACATCACACACTGATTTCTTTGACAGAAATCAAATAATATCTTAATTTCTCATACATGTAAGATGTAATAATATTGGTATGTGTCATCAGCATTGCTATTTTGATATTATTACCTATTTAATGGTTTCTCAGTTCTATTATTTAGTCTAATTCTAAAGACAAGGAATAGTAAACATACGAGAATCAAGAAATGGGTAAATGTCTGTCAGATGAGATATACTACTGATATGAAAGCAAACAGGGGACACTCCAAAAATATCACATTGATATCCAATGGTACATATTAATGGATTATTTTTAACATCTACTTCATTATTAAGCAGGAGGAGTCTGAAACAGCAAGTTTGTGTCCTCCGCTGTCAGCACAAGTCTTACAAGACTAAATACACAACAGCACATTAGATATAAAAATATCTAAAAAGTGCTGTAATACAAAGGACATACAGAGAATGCTTTTTAGAGCTGATAAAAAAATCCTGATTACAATTTTGTACAAAGTTCTGGTATTTGTAAGAAAACAGAATCGAACTAGAATGAAAGTGATTCTGTGATTCTGTGAAAGCTTCAAAATTGCAAAAAAAGAGTAGGCATTTTTAGATATTCTTACACTGAAACATAAATGTTATAGAAGAATGAACACAAAGAGAAACCTGAACATTATGGGAAAATAAAACCCCACCATTGTTACAGGAAATGGTATAGAAATATTAATTCTGAAAACTGATTTGTGAACATCTTAATATACAGCAAAAGTGTAAGTGAATTTACACTACTATTGGGGGGTAATTTTTATCTGATCAAAATTAAATACTTGCTTTTATCTAAATGGAATCTTTCAGTAGAAATTCCAAAGACTTTTTACAAGTCATATCGCAGTATTTCCAAGTCGGACTCCACAAGCAATGCATTAAGGTGAAACAAGAGGCAAACTGCAAAATATCATCTCTTCTGTTGCCAAATGCCGACAGATACAGATGATGTGCGTGGGGAAACTAAACAAATCCAAGCCAGAGGCAGTATCTTATTCTGCATCACAGAGTTTTAAGGAAACCACAGCACTGAATACATTGTTAATAAAAGCCTAATGTGTAAAGGGTGATACTCTCCAGCACACAGTGAAAATAGATTTTTACCTGTGATTCCGTCTAGTCTGTAAAATTATTGTAACGATTTCACATTCTGCACAATTTCACCACCTTTCCAGAATGGCTGGAAAGCTCGTCAATGTAACTGTGGGAGCAAAGTAAACTTGAAAGAGCTCTGTGTGCTAATGTCACTCTCTTTGATTTCCGTTGCATTCCCTTGGAGACAGAAATTGAGCAGGAGAGGGAGGAGAGGAAGGAGAAGACAAATGAGCTCAGGGCATGAAGTGCCCAGGGAAACATTGGAGAGACTGTCAAGAGATACAAGAGGAGATTGAGAAGAAATGCACTGCTCAGAAAGGGAAAGGCAGGAAAGCCAAACACTCCTTAGAGAAATGATGAGTGACATGGGAAGGAGCAAGGCACAAGGTATGAAAGTAAGGAAGCGTAATAGGAGGGCAAGGTCTGGAGAGCAAAAATGAGTGAACGTGCAGGGAGTAGGGGAAGGAATCTTACTTCACATTAGATCTCTGCCTGCTGATACTGCTCATAAAAGGAGAGGGAGGCAAGAGGAGACAAGGCAGGAAAGACATAAGAAACAGTGGCTATTGGAATTAATGGCTAAGGGAAGAAGAGGATGGAAGAGGCCATTAGGGCCATCCTCCCTTGCAGTGCAGCCAGTACCAGTTCCTCAAGCAACCTGAGGAGCATAAAGCATCCAGAGGCTGGAGGGGCAGCAGGCCAACAATTCAACTAAAGGACTTCCCTGTAAGTCCTGGTTGAAGCTACACAAAGTAGTCATGGAGCAAGCTGAATGAGAACGGCGGGGCCCCTGTGCACCTCTGACAACTTCTGAGGTCATGAGAGCCCCTCAAATGAGCTCCCAGGGAGTGACTTGGGACAGTGAGATGATTCAGAATGAGCGGGGTGAACAAGACGCTGGGGAACTTCTCTGAGGGCTGCCTTACATTTCTGGTCAGATAAAGTATCACGAGTAACAGCAGCTTTTTCTCTGGAATAATTCGACCTCTTGAGCATAGTCAAACATTAAATTAAGAGTGAGCTTTTTACCGGTCTTCAGCTGAATTTAAATCCTGGCTGGCAAGCAAGGGCTTTGATGGAGACGTGACATTGCAGGCTGGGGAGGTCTGACCTCCTGCACGACTGAACGATTGCACAGGGGCTCTTCAGGCCTTTTTAGGAGTTCACTTCTGATACTTCAAAAACTTAGGCCCAGAGAAAATGCTTCTTCTGTGGACCTGGCTCAGCTCTCTGTGTGTGAAAGCAGAACAGAAACTGCTGCACAAAAATAATGTAATGTAGGCTGGCTAGGAAGTGTCACTTCCAAAATGCTAATATATCTATAATTAGTTCAAGTTTGAAGATTCATCTGTTTAAATGTTCATATTATGCATACATAATATGCAGTTATAGTTAATGATTTCCAGCTCAGGTACCTCACAATTTTATAACAACAGAATTTGATTAGGCTGATTACCCTTATACTTGTTTAATATTATAATTTCATTATAAAACCTAATCTGGAGGACTTTCAGCTTCATATGGCTCCATTAGTTTTTCAGTATGCATGCATTTTCAATCCTTTTTGGGAATGCTCTGTTAATAACTTTTTCATTCAGCAAGTTTTCAGGCCTTCAGCAACAGATAACAGTTACTAGGGATTTTAGTAACAGCACTTTACAGAAGTTTGTATTCTTGAACCATCAAGTGTCAATTTTGATGAGCAGACCATAACCCTTACCAAAACAGGAATTTAGAAATCCATTTTGCCATAAAGATATAAAAAACCTCTAAGTCTGAAAACAAATACAGAAATGAAATTATATGATATTCTAAATAATTCAAGTTAGTACTTAGAGTTTTCACTGTAAAAACACAAAGAGTGTAAAAAAGTATTTCCTGTATGTCAGTCCTTCCCTTCTTCAGCCCAAGTGGAGACTAAATGCAATAAGATTAATTAGCATCCAGACTAACTGAAATTAAAAAGTAAACTTCTTTTGAATCTGATATTAGTGTGATGTAGTCTGTGGAAAAAAGCCATGAAAACAAAGAAGTCCAAACGCTTCAATATGTCCCATAGCAGTGATTGCCAATTCTTGGGATGCAATGTTTTTTTCAAAGATTTCCTCTTTTCACTAAGAAGTTGTTCTAAAAAAGGAAGACAAGACTAAATAATTTTCATAAATCTGCTCTCAAGTCACTGAGAACTCAACTGAAATGATCCAAGTTCTTTGGATCCCTGCTCCGGTTATACAAACAGATTTGCACAGGAGAATACTTAACGAAGCTATTACTGAATTAGCTCCAAAGACTGATCTTTTTATTACTAAAAACACAGTATTTTTACTCCAACATAACTTCTGCCATTAAACAGATGTATGACAATGAAATGGCAAAACAACCCAGCTGTCCTCAGAGCTAGTTGGAAAATGACACTTCTAGGCCATTGGAAATGCTAATGGTTGAAAAGTTTTAACTCTGAGTGGGAAGAAAGTCGAAATTCAGCATAGAATATAACTTCTATCCACTTCCCAAAATATTTTAAGAATCTGAATAATACAATAAAGTAAATAAAATATATAAATAAACTCTGATATTAAGAGAAAATGTATCCAGCAATGAAACGGAAATATTTTGCTATTACTAAAATAGAACAAGCGAGTCAGAATGATTTCTTCTCCTAATTTCTTATTCCAAGCTTGATGTTCAAGGGAAACCTCTCCTTTTTAACAAACCTTTAGTTTTTTCAACAGAAAGCTCTTCAGCCAAAATTTTTTTAGCCCACACTACCTACAAATGTGAATACGCAAAAGCTGGGAGAGACACACACACACACACACACACGCACGCACGCACCATCTCACCCCCACACAAGCCCTTATACGATACACGTGGTTTCCAGCTCTGGTGGTCATAGTAGCAGAAGCCTGTGGAAACCCAGCCTAGGCAAATTTAATGTTACAAATCATCAGCACTGTCATCAGCAAAGTCCCAGTAATGTTTGCTGATCCTAGAATAAAAAAATGGCAAAATAGTTGTGTTTAAATCTACTTTTTCTTCAAAAGGGAAATACACAGACACAAATGTGGTGCATGGGGATTTTAAGTTAAAAAGAAGCAAGCAGCTATGATGCCTGCTGGATGTTTTCAAGAATGCTGTTTTGGCAAGAAAAACAACACAGTACTGTTCTTTTTTTCACTTACTCCCTGTAGCTTCACATAATCAGTACAATTTTTTATTTTTGGTATTAACTTGTACAGAGCATCACAGAAAACAAGACTGGAAGGGACCCTGAGAGGCCATGTGGTCCAACCCTGACCCCAAGGCAGGATTGCTCTTCCTGCGTTAGTCCTGCAAGATGTCTCATCTGCTCTTAAAGACAGTCTGCGAAGGGCAAGGGGTCACTATCATTGTCTTTCTGCTCCAGGGCTCCAAAATCTTCACCATGAAGTTTTTCCAAATGTCTAATCTGAATCTTCCTTGTTGCAATTAAACAGATTATTTCTTCACCATGGCTACAGGGAGGAGATTAGTATCTTCTTCTGCATAATCCTCATATGCTAGCAAGTGCGGGGTGAGTGAAATTGCCTAGCTTTCTCCGTAATTATTTCAGCTTGGGAATTCTAACAAAACGTTGGTCGGAGGTAATTGTTTAGGAAGAGCATAAACAGCAGCTTGGAAATAATACTAACACTTACTGACGGGAACAGCCTGCCCTCTGTGTTCTCTGTAAGCCAGCTGGACAGACCTAACTCAGACCAAAAAGTCTGCATGAAAGCAGAGCAGGTGTAAAAGACGGCTGTTTCCAGATTCGGTAAATAACAATGCACTTCATGACACGCAGCACCCTAAATTCTCTCTTATGATGAAAAATACAGACCTATCAACCACTTAATAGTGAGTATAATATCCACTTTTTTCGGTCATGCAGACGCCATTAAGATGCATTCAGAAGCCATCAGCTACTTCTGCAGTGCACCGCCGTAGGCTACACAAAAACTACAGGCAACATGGTGAGAAATTACTGCCCTGATTAAAACTGTAGGTCCTCAATCAGCCAGTATGAATGCCAGCATGATTTAAAGTGCCTGCTGTACCCAGCAGATGCCTTAATTTCAGTAAGGGACTTCACTAACCCCTAAATTGACTGCCTTGCCCAACTCGCCTGCTGGAAACAAGTGGTGGTGTGTGTCACAGTTAAATACCAAATTTAGTCTCTGTGGAACTGGATGAGTATTCTCAGCCCATCCGAAGCTGTGCTTTGGTCTCTCAGCATACAGGACAGGGCAAACTCACAGGAAGGAGAACACATACCCTCCCGATCAAACAGTTTCTCATCCCTCTATGCATCCTTGCTGTGCTTCTGTGTCCTCTTGGCAGGACCTAAAAAGAGGCAGCGGATGCACAAATGCACAATTAAATATTACAGACGTGCACTAATGCTTTGGGAATGGGCCCACTACCAAAGCTCTGCCAATTAACAGATTTTTTTCAGAATACCTTAAAACTGGCAGCGGTGCCATTCCACCTGCTGTCTTTGTTAGGGACCAGCATTTCTAGCCCTGTCTCCACTTCAAGACACAATATGTAGCAAAGCAGCACCTGCTGCTCTCACATCTCTTATGGGTGTACGTAAAGGCTGGAGAGTAGATACAGGTGCTTGGAGTCCTCCTGCACACTGCCTCAGCCAAATGTACGCTGACAGAAATGGGAAGTTATCTCAGAACACAGATGTTTGGCTTTGCTGCCACTGCCTGACACTGGCACTTTATTTTCTTTATCATGTGTGTTGAATTGAAAGCTTTTTTTTTAGGCCTTGACCTTGGCAGCAGTTGCTACTGCATTTCATCATAAAGATAGGAGAAAAGAAGAGGGGAAAAAGAGAAAAAGAAGAGGGACTTACTGGATTTTCATGATGCCCTTTGTAATCCTGAATACTTCAGCTGAGGGTCCTCTAACACTTTTACTTATCATACTAACTCTACATTTTCTACTCCTTCATAGACACTTTTTTACCCAACCTTAGCATGTCTTTCATGGGATTTAAAAATATGTATATTTTTCCAGTTGACAGAGATGACTGGAAAAAAAATCTGTGTTAATTCTACATTGAACTTTTTGGAAATAAATAGTTTGTGTTTAAAACTGCATTTTTGTTACATTTAAATTGGTGTATCAGTTAATAGTTCAGCTCATTTGGGCATGAAGTTGCCTATAAAACCCATACGTGATCAGGTTCTACTAGTTTATCTATAAATTGTCATGACCTTCCTTAGTCAATATAATTGAGGATTCTGTAAAACGTTTTACTAATCTGGCTGCTATGGACAGACATTGATGATTTAATGACTGTAACACAGGGTAAAGCAATTCACTGAAAAGATTTTTTTCTGAGGCTGAAAAAATTACAAGTCCCATACTGTTCCAGTAATACCTTTCTTGCTTGCACCTGTACACCACACGTTACTGGTGGTCTCTGTGTTTTCAGTTTATCCCTACAGCAATGACACTCCCCCCACACAGCCCACATTTCTCAGCTTCTTCTGCCTGGGTCCACCTGCATGAAAGCCTGCCATGCCATCCAGGAGATCCCTAAAAACCTAAAAAAAATACCCACTCAGCCTTTTTTTCTGGTAAAAGACCATGCAGACATGCTTTTACTTTGGGAAAAAAGAAAGAAAAAATACTGAGCAGCGAAGACAAATTTCTTGTCAGTATCTGCTGCAGAACCATGTCAATCTAATGAGCAAATGAGATGAAAATCTAGTTTTTGATGCAGGTCTACAAAATCGTGGTTGTCTAAGTTACAGCTTGACAAGACTGAGATGTTGTCTCACAATTATTTCAACACATAAAACTGAAATTCAAAATAATGAATTTAAATTAATCAGACCCTACGTTCAGAAGAAGTCAGACAGAGGAAGACAGCATGGGAAAAAAAAGCATCTTTCTGTGCTTTTTGTTATCAAAGGTCATCTTTACAGTTACTTCACCAGTCTGCAGAAATATTTCAAATGGTACTGTATAACTCAGTAAAACTACACAGCATCTGACTTTATTTTCTGTACTTACTCAAAAAAAGTGGTCCATCCAGTCTCATCACTTTTAGTTGCCAGAAGTCCACTGTTGCCATGGTAGGTAAATAAGACAAGCTCCTGCCCTTGTGCGGTCATGCTCTTCAAACATCCATTAGTGCCTATCGTCAACCAGATGACTTGGTTATCAGGAGACACCACTCTCACTGGCATCCGGTTGGGATCCCGTCGGATACGAAGCGTATTCCCATTGCTATCCGTTACCGCAGTAATATCATTATCATTACTGTAGCTAAAATTGTACAGATAGTCTCCGGTGACTAAACTCACAGTGTACTGGTGAGTACCATTGACATCAAAGATATAAAGCTCTTGGTCAGTTGGAGAAGCAACTTCATAGAAGTTCACTGAATTCAGTAAGGGTTTATTCTTTGACACAGCCCGTATTCTAATATTTCCCAGATCAGCAATATAGAGGGTGCCATCCGGAGACACAGCTAAGGAGGAAGGGGCATTAAGTTTGGCATCTTTAGCATAGCCATCTCCATTTTGGTAACAGTCACAGTTGACATCGTTTTTGCAATCGCACTCTGAAGGTATTCCAGCAACTAATGAGATTTCTCCATCGGTCGTGACCTGTCTTATCCTATTAATCTTTTTTTCATCAGTTTCTGTAATGTAGAGGACACCACTGTAGGACACGGCAATGGCAGTTGCCGACTCTAGCGTGGTCTGTACAGCGTGCTTTCCCACCGTGTACTCCACACCAGGAACCTGGCAATGCATTGGCCTCCCTGCAGCAATGCGAACCTGACGGTTTTCAGTGATCTGTAAGACTACGTTGTTATCCAAAACATAAATGGAGTTATCCATCGGGTTGATAGCTAAATCTGTCGGCCATTCCAGACGAACCTTAACAGAGAGAAGCATTTTGTTAAACAGTTAGCCAGTGCAGATTAAATGAATTAATTCACCTTCAGTTTTAGACACTGCTGTTAAGGCTATTTTTCATTTGCTGTAACAAACACGACAAAAAGACTTGTATGAAAATACATGCAGCAAACTAAAGCTTTGCAGGGAGGCATGGGGAACAATGTTCAGCCATCTATTTTATTGAAATAAAGCCAGTTGCATTGGAACTATAATCCAGGTTGAGTTACTCCTCCAATAAATGCTATGCTTTTCTGTATCACAAATGCAGAAATAAAAATAGAGACAGGTATCAAAGTCCAAATATGTACTTTAAGGACAGCACTCATCTTTTATTCTTGTAACAGCAGAAATAACTTACTACCTTCCTCATTATGAAACCCTCTCCTGTACTCCACTTTGAAACATACCACTGGTGATGTCCCTTCTTACCTACTCAAGCTTCTTGAGACAAACAGAAAAATACGTTCTTTTGTACATATCCTTTATTCTCTCTAGCAGGCCAAGGATGTTAGTAATTCAGAAAACATCAACATGCCAAGATAGTTCTAACAGATCTGCCAGTCTCCTAGTATTTACTACCAGACTTAATGCTTCGTGCTGATAGTTTTGCTGTTCTAAACTGAACTGAACTTTATGGGCAGAAAAATTGAATACAGGAGCGTTTATAGCTCTTGAACACACTGTGATTCATGCCCTTGGAATAGGTTTCTTTCTCCCAAATTTCTGCTGTTACATATCCATTACGCATTCCACCCAGTTTTATTTTAAGGAGCAAGAAAGCTGCATTTGCATTTCTAGCCCCAGCTCAGCTTTCCAAATTAAGAAGTACCTGGCTGATGTGCATGCTGGTATCACAGGTCAGAGGTCGTGCTGAGGTCAGGTCGTTGGAGCCAAGCAAAGTGGATATTATCCCATTCTGGTCCACTTTTCTGATCATGGTCCCATCAACAAAGTAGATCAACCCATTCTTGTCGATTGCTATTCCTTTAATGAAGAGAATAGAAATTAGTTTCTTGTACTAGCACTGAATATATTTACCATTACTAAGGGCGTTAAGTGATATGTATTTAGTGGAAATTAAGGGCAGAATAAATGGTGTTAGGCAGTAGGTAGTAAAACAGCTTGTAAAAATATTTGGTATAATAAACCAATGTTCAGTATGAGATCTACTCCTGTTGATAGCATTTTCTGTTATTGCGAGAGTATGCTGGGAAGTGTCTAGCTTTTAAGTTAACTTGAAAAATGGGATAAGCAGGACCAAAAGTAACACTGATTTTAAATCTTCACTATTGCCTGTCAAGCACATAATCTAAATGAGCATTTAAAAATGCTCAATAACCATGAAAAGCCCAATACTTCCTAAAAAGTCAACCCAGGTCCTCTGTAGCTCTCTTTCTCCATGGTCTTTCCAGTTGTAAGAAATTACTCAAAACCATATTTTTGGGCCAACTACTGGGTTCAGTAATTAAACACGATCATGCCCTCGGCTCTGAAATCTCATATTATTTTGAAAGTTACGGAAGGATAAATCTTTTTTACCTTTAGGACTCATGAAAGTTGCCTCCACCGCCTTGCCTCCATCACCACACCTTGCCTCATCAAACGGTAGGCACTGCTCCCCAGTTCCTCCGATTACCTCAGCATTTTTGGTCAGGTCTTTCGCACCCGTGAGCGACTTGGGCCGATAAATCCTGCGTGTGTTTGTGTCAGAAACGTACAAATCTCCTGTCACGGGGTCAGTTGCAAGGTAGTATCTGTGAGCTGGGTTGTTGCTGTAAAACGGAATTACACATTGCGTATGCTGTAATTAAGTGCACCCACCACGGGATCGAGAAGAGAAGGCTGCAGTTCATGTGCAGTGTGTAGTAATACAGAAATAGTTAAAAACCAGGGTGATGCTCTAGGCATAGGTAGGACAGGTTACGGCCCTGAAACCTTTCTCAGTTCGCATTTCTTGCCTGTATCACAGCAGTCCAAACAAGACTGCTCATCCTTTGGGGACAGAAGGTCCATTTAGTCCGTGATGCTCACAGGCCTGTGCCATGCTCTGTAATTAGAGGCAGCTCCTGTTTCTGTAAGAGGCCAAATCAAAATACTGCTATCTAAAAACTCCCAGGCTTTCTGGGAAGCTTGATCCAGTTCCAAACTTTGCAGCAGGACCCCAGCCCTCGCTTACACTTTGTTGCTGTTATCATCCCATCAGTTTTATTATAATTTATAAAAGGCTGATGGGGTTCATGGTGTATATAATTCATAAACAGATAAGGCAGAATTCATATTATTAGTTCACAGGCAAGAGATAAGACATCCTTCATAAGTATTTGTTTAATCCACTGCTTTCAAAGACATGATACGCATGATTTAATGCATTAGGAAATGTCATCTATTTCACCAGAGCACAGAGCAGAGCTCTTCCATTCTTCTGAACTCAAGAGTCATATTTCAAATAACTGTGTACATTGGCACAAAACCGCTAACTATGCCAACACAGTCTTCATTACAGTGACAATATATACTGCTAACCGTTTTCCCAGAAATGTACATTTTGCCTCTCCACTGGTGCCACATAATTGAGAATTACTGTCTTTTCTCCCCTGCTGGTGAACAAAACAGCCCTGGAGAGTACCTTTTGGGTTGATATATTATGATGTAGAAACTTAACCCACTGCAGTTGGGACTCCTGACCTAATTTATGGCATGAAGAGCTGAAATAAGGTCATGTAAATACAGGAGGTAATTTCAGATGCTCTCCTAATGGATTGAAGCAGAGCATCAGAACATGCAGTCCCACTTCTGATGTTTGCAAAAGTGCTGCTTAAACACATCCCCCAGTCTTGGTGATAGCCAAACATCTGCTCGCAGAATTCTACACTTCACGTTTGTAAATACATAACTCTGCTAAAGTAACGCATTTGTACGTACTGCCACTTGGAAAAAGCAACCAGAGACCACAAGGAGCAACTTGTGAACAAATTATGTCTTTTAGCAGGGACAGATTTTTATAGCTATCCAATTACAAAAACACAGAAGAAATGTGTTGCATAAATAGGATTTTCTTTGGTTTTAAGACTTTTAACATGTTGGTTGAAAATGAAGAAACCAAGAAATCAAATACACAGTGATTAGCAACTCTTAAAAAGCTCTGCTACAGAGCTGAGTGTTGTACAGCATGTCTGAAAACAATTAAATGCAGGCTTACTTTAAATTTCTGTCTGTTGGAAATCTATTATTGCCTGTGTGCTTAACAGCTGAAAGGTATATTTGAAACCTTAATTTACACAGAGGTCATTTATATGATCACTATGTAGCGTTAGAATTATTTATACCTCCATAGACTGCAAATTAAATTATACCCATTTACGTGATTGCTTTATTCTTTAAGAAACTTTCCAGACACTTCAAATATAAACACATTGCAAAATGTGAAATGTGCAATTAAATTTTATTTAATTGTAATTTAAAATAAAGTCCTGTCTTATACTACTAAAATTCTAAATTGAAGTACTTATATTCAACTCATCTAACATTGTCTTCATAATTTTTCAATTGTTGGAAGAAAGAGTCATCAAATCAGTAACGAAATAATTTATGCCTAAACCAATTATTTCTAACAATAATTATTAAAGCTGTTTTCTTCATAAATATAAAACCCCCCTATATTTTAATTATTTCCAACAAAAATTATGAAGCTTTTCTTATTTCGAATGACTTCTCATAGTGAGTAGTGTATCCACATCAAAACAAAAAATCAGCTGATAATTTAAGGATATTTTATACTTTTATTTAAAAAGTCCCCAAAGTTTGGGAGGAGTGCACAGGGTATTATTATTCAACCAATATAAACTCTCCAATTTGTCATACGTAGATGTCTAATGGCTCTTTTCTGAGATAACGTAACAGGCTTAGCTTCAGCATTTCTTCTCAAGTGAAGGTTAAAAAGCTGAGGTGGCTTTAGCTGATAGAAGAACCTCATTAATTCACATGAGCAAGGCACAATCTGAGGAACTGTCCAGTGAAAAACATGTTTGTTTTTCAGCCAGAAAACATCTATGCAGATCTCAAAAATAGTACAGGGATAAGCAGCCAGCAGCTGGAAAGCTGCACAGATTTTATTCTATTTCATTGTAGCTTGAGATAGTATTAAGCTTCTGCCTTCTATCAACAACAACAAACACAAAGAAGTAAAATTCACAGTCGGTGGCCTCTTGACTCAGTCAGCATTGCCTCATCACTGTCAGTAGCTCTGAAAAACAGGGTTGCATACAAACATGGGCTCCTATAAGACAAATGACTACAAAGTAACTTGTTCTGTCTATGCCAAATAATAGTAGCAGTGCTTCAGATCTGAAGTGCATGCACACACAGGCACAGAGATATAATGATCTATTTCCCATTGCATGATTTTATCTTACTTACACCGATCTTGCAAGTCTTCAGCTGTCAGATCACCTGCATTACTCTCCATGCACAAATTTCAAAAAAATACTCTTCCTGCTTCAGTGTCCCTCTCTCCCATTCACTCTGTGCCTTCTAAGCCATATACACTCAAAGCTGTTTTTATGTTTTGCTAAACTTTTTTCTGGCTCTCTACAGACTTGGGATACTGCCATAGCCTACAAATGACCTCCTTGTCTTCAAAGTGCTTCTGAAAACTACTTCTCCCATGAATGCCTATCAGCATTGATCACCCACAGGCAGCAGTGTGTATAAAGACTTCTGTTCAGCTTTGAGATTGAAAAAATGTTAGGTCACTGGTACATGAGAGAATAAATTTGATCTGCATTGTCTCTCTAATTTAGAGTACAGGCTCCTTGAGGTGTGAGGCACATCACTCTCTGTGCTGCAGTGCTGGGTTTATGCGCAGGGAAAGTTGAATGCTTGAAGCGATAATAGATCTGAACTAGTATTTAGGCCCGTTCATTAGTTTTACCTGGGGATGCATATTTTAATGCATTTTCTTAGTTTCGGTATCTAGTAATTATATATTGCAAAGTGGTCTGTTGAGGGCTGCTTTCCAAACTGCAGTTTAAATAGAAATCTCTTCAGCATTTCACAGGGCTCTGCAGGACTATGCAGGCAAAAGAAGCCATTTGATCTCATGGGGTGTCCTTAAGCTGAGGAACCCATGGCCACAGGATTTGGTGGATCCCAAAAGTTTACAAGTGTTAAATAAAAATCAGCTAAATTTATAGAACAAAAAGCCATCAGGGGTTGCACATAAAGATGCCACTCTTGGCTCAGGAAGACCAAGAGCAGCAAACCCCTGAGGCTAAGAGTGGACACTGGGAAAACATTGTATGATGGGAGAAAAAAACTCAAGCTTGTAGTAGCCCATGTCAGGCTGCACAGTGTGCTCCACGCCTCCTGCTTAGTCAGTTCTCCACGGTCCTATATGCCTCCTCTACCTCAGGAGAAACCCCCACTTCACAGCTGCTACACAGGCCCATGAAAATGCTGTTAGACCAATTTGTTCAGTAGGATTGCAATTTCACTACCTGGAGCTTCTGCATGGGTAGGCATGAATAAAGGAGAAAAGCCTCAATCTTCTCTCTCAGCAACTTTTCTTACATGCAGGGACCTAGTTTCTGAAACGCTGCAGTTGAGCCTGTGACCACAGCTCTGCCAGAAGCAGGAGAGAATGTCACTACTAAATGACAGCAAAACAAACCTCACTACATGTACGTTCCTTAATCCCGTTTGTCCATTCTGAATTCCCATTTTGAGTATTATTCCATAATCCATGCATTTGCCAAGACAATGTCTTATCCAGTTGCAATCACAACTTTGTGATACCACTTTTAAAAGCAGTGGAACAAATGCAAATTTAACATAATAGTGAAAACCTACGATCACCAAATAGAAGAGATTACCGCTGAGACACACCTGGAAAATAACATAAAACCAGCTAGACTGTGCATCAACTTCCAATTCTGATCATTACCACTGATGCAAACACCTTATTTAGTCATGGAATTTTCTGCCTAACACATTTGAAATGTACTTTTTTAAACATAAAACCCTTCCTCACAAAGAAGTATGCCAAAAGGAAAGCAAATTCAAAAAAAAGCAGAACGGAGATGTGTCTCTCTGGGATTTGTTTAAAAACAAGGAAGGAAAACAATTGGCAGCAAAAGAGGAGAGACAGGGACCGGCGGGGCTGCTAAGCCCTATACTTAGCAGCTCCACCACAAAGTCTTGCAGGGTTTCACGCACCCAACAAGATTTTAGCACAACTCTGTTTTTGTCTCTTTATCATCACTGGCTGCTGTGGCAAAGCAATGCTAAGCATCCACCTTTTCCTCTTCTGTCCTTGCCACTACTGTAGCGATGCCAGGGCAGATGAACGCTGTACTTCAATCCTTCTGATTACTATTGTTTTTATGATCAGTCCTATGAATCTTGGTGCAGGTTAAAATCTTAACTCCTGGAGTTGTGTTATTATGGGCCAATTTCAGCCTTCATTATTAAGAGAAGTTCACCCTTAAGGAAACAAATCTGTTAAATGTGAGCCTGAAAAGACAACATCCAAAGGCTAATGAAATGAACTCACTTGATACTTCTCTAATTTTATTTCTTATATGCCATTCTCATTGTATTTGGGATATCTGATTAATGAGTGAGTTTTGAGAGGATCAGCAGAAGTGCTGCCAGCAAGGAATAGGAGATGAGGGGACAGCAAAGGAGGGCACACACACACATGAAAAGAAGCCTGACTGTGGACAGAGAGTGATGAGAAAAGAGGAACTCGTATCCAAAAGGACGATGCATCCTGACAGCTGACATAACTAAAACATATGAACTCATTATTTTTGAAAAATACTCCTCTTTTCTAATAATACATCTCAGAAATGACTTCTCCATTATAAGCATTCATTTGTTAAAAAAGGAAAAAGAGCAGTTAGAAAAATAAATCTTCTTTAAGGAATGCTTACCTATGTCTAAAATCTTTATTTCTTGGTGGAAGCAAGTAAAAAAAGAACAGAAAAACATTATTAGAAAAACATTTAGAAAGGATGATAAAAGATGAAAAGAATGCAACATTTACATCTATCATCAGTGAAGCAGTGAATGACTTTTTGTGCACTCATGTTGACTATGTAGGTTAACTCTTAAAATCCACAGAATAATTACTTTGAGTAGATTAAATTGTCCCAGTAAAAATATCTTGTCAGGGTAAAATATTTTCACTTCAGTTTTAAATGCTTTTTTTCAAATGTATTAAAATCTTTTGTATCATCTTTTTTTGTTCCTAAAAGCCTTTGGAAACTCTAACAATCACAATATCAGAAATCTATTCCCTACTTCTGTCTGTAGCAGTAATTCCCAGCTCCAAAAGTCTGAGATGAGAGGAAAACATACCTCAGCTCCAGCACACTAGTTACGTTTCCAGATGGGAATATCCGCCGAACATAGTTGAAATCCCCCACGTAAAGACTGCCATCAATCCCGCAAGCTAAGGCAACCGGAGCCAGCAATTTATTACCATCAGCTTGACCATTACAGCTTGGACAGGAGATGCTGCGGCGTCTTCCATTGCCCATAATGCTACTGACAACTGGGGGTTGCTGAGATATAAATTGATTTTCACCATTTCCTTTGTAGAGGATTCCTGACAGATAATATAAAAAACATTAAAAAATACTTAATAAAAACTTTGAATGAATGATGCATAAGTAGTCTAAATATTCTCTTTTAGTTGATTAATAGAATTTAATTGACTTTTAATTATTTTACCACCATATTTTTGTCAGTGCAAATAACAGAACTTTAATTATTAAGGCATATATTTAAATCACGGACACACTAAAATACAAACAAAGCATTAAATTATCTTTTCCATAACATGTAGTGGAAACACTAAATATACTACCATTTAAAAAGAAAACAAGTTTTCAGTCATTCTTATTTTGAGATGTGAATAATTTTAATAGTTATAATTGAGAATAAAAATTGTCCTGTCAGAGGAAATGCAAGGCGTACTGAATGAAATCAAGGTCTGTGTTCCTAATTCCTTTCAGTTTTCAAATTCCCCAGAAATGACTGAAACATTAACTGTGTGTATATTATAACAAATAATCAAAAAATATTTTCAAATTGTATTCCTAAAGTCCTACTAAAACTAATTATGAATATGATGTCAAATGGAATCTAAAGTGGATTACTGCCACAAATTGTAAATATCAATTAAAGAGCTACTTCAAAAAGTTGGAGATTGTCTCAATTTTACATTATAGAAGACTCTTTACTCAGCTCACAATAAAAATGTACCTCTGGCAACAAACTCTGTCTCAATAACATATCTGCAGTTATAGGCAGTTATTAAAAATGTCAACACAACAAAAAAAATGTGGTGCCAGGCCAACCCGCCTCTTAAACTTAATTCTGCTTTGAGGCATGAAAGGAACAATAATTTCGTGAAGACAAAGCAATGTGCCAGCAGTATTTTTCTTCCTTATAGCCTCCATAGGAAATCTGAGAAGAAAAATGCCTGCTTTATGTTAATCTTCAGTCTTAGGGAGAAAAGAGTGAATTTGCAGCATGTTAAAATTTTGCCGGGACCCACATCATTATATCCCTCAATGAATCTGTGGAGGTGTGCTCTACAAATGGTCAGCTATTCTGGTTATACTCGTAAAGCACAATATGTCTTTCTGTGGCATAATCCGTGTAAGCCACATGTCACTCTGTACTTCAGAGTGATACATGGTTTATTGATTGTGTGCCCAGCGTTTCAGAGGCAGTCTGGGGCTGAGGGATACATTTCTCTTTGGAGATGCTTAGAAGAAATTTCAGATGTATTCCCCTTTCTCCCTCCACCTCCAAAATTCACTCTTTCTACTGAAAGATATGAAAAAAAATACTTTGTTTTTCTCTTCAAGTGTTTTAGGTGTCTTCACTACTTTT
This sequence comes from Mesitornis unicolor, assembly GCF_000695765.1. NCBI lineage: Eukaryota > Metazoa > Chordata > Aves > Mesitornithiformes > Mesitornithidae > Mesitornis > Mesitornis unicolor. The sequence continues at coordinate 72,636 of NW_010161488.1, read as the reverse complement.
AATGTTATAAAACTTAGGAGATTATAGATGTAAAATCAATATACATGATAAAATCACAAATAATGAAAATGGTTTATGGAAACCTAACGGCAAGTAATCTAAATAAGTAATCTAAATCAAAAGAGGGAGAATGTATTTTTCATGAATAGTTAAAGCCAGAATGCATTAACAGTATACAAAATCCCCTCTCCTATGATTACATCATTTATGACAATCATGGCACCATAATTTTGCCTGAAATAGCTGACTTCTGTAATTTTCATCAGAGGAATTCTACAAGTCAGCACAGTGCACTATTGCACCTGATTTATTCTGTCATTACCTTGAAAAATTGGTCCTTCACATTTCTCCTCTATTATCACTGACTAAAAGCTGCACATTAGACTATTTACTGCAGTAGTTGGGGTGTCCGTACAAACCCTGGCTGCACTCTCTTCTGAACATATTTCTCCAGCTCATCCACCTTGTCATTGCAACTCTCCACTTCGTTTATTCAATTAGACACATGCCACTTTGAAAAGTCATTACTTGTCAAATATACTCTTGAACATAATTTAAAGCGACCATCAATTTACCTTGTGAGCAGAATCAATCTTATATATGTATTTATAATTATAGCTCTTTACATGTTCAGATGGATTACTTTACAATAATTTGCACAGGGTTTTTTTGACACTTTGAATTAGGTACAATGACATCTTTTCCCTTGATTTGGTTACTTTATTTTTCTAGCAGTCAGAAGCAATGCTTTAGATGGTGATTATTACATATCACACCAAATAAGCTCATGTACCACTGGGAGACCTCCAAGGGACACCAGGTACTGCAGA
>NW_010161488.1:67804-71775 GCF_000695765.1 Mesitornis unicolor | reverse complement strand
CTGCTGGGTTACTTCTGGGCTCCTCCTTTGCAAAAAAATCCACCGTAACCAGCTCCCACCTTAAGCTATGTGACTCTGCTTATTTCACCTTCATTACACCCCTCCAGCCAAATTTTTCTGGATTTCCTTCTGTCCAGTGTTGAGCTGGTGTTTCCTTAGCATAGCAACCTCCAGACAGCTGCTGAGTAGCACACCGGGCAAATTTACCTTGGTGCCAAGGCACAGTTCTTATAAATGCTTACTTCACCTCGTCTTTTCCCTGAAATTAAGGAAGACTCATTCACCAGAGACTGGACTCTGTCCTGAAACAAGGGGCAAAAATGACCTCTCTGCCTCAAGGCAGCACCATTGGTCACCTGCTGTGTGCTGAGCTGACCACAGCATCCGGGGAGGATTCACCTCAGGGAAGGATTTAAGTGGGAGGAGAGTGTAAATGAGTGCTCATCCTCCAGAAGAGATGGTACCCATGTGCTAACAGCTCCCACGAGCAGCCGTGCTGAGGCTGGGGATACCATGACATAAAGGGGAACACCTCCTGTATAAATGAGGGATTTAATATTGAGAGCGAAGAGCTCTCCATTTGGCAGGAATGTCTCTTATCGCTGTTTCATTTTCAGCCATTGTGAAAAGCGGAGATGAAAACATTGTTCAAGATACTGTTAACATACCAACAGTTAATCCCAATAACGGTGCCGACACTTACAATTGTATTAGAAATAGCATCTCCACAGCAGCACTCAATTTTTAAAAACAATGTCATTTTTGGGTTGTTTTTTGTTTTGATAAGCATATCTAACACAGGCTAACACTGTTAGATGAAATTATTAATGCATATGTATTTATAAGATGAAGAAACATGACATATGCTGTAAAGCTCAAAGCATTTACCATATGCAAAACATTCCATAACGCCCTTCTTTAAAAAAACAAAGCAAACATTTGAAAAGTTAGTATGAGATACCTAAAGTGCAGGACATTCAAGTATTAAAATCTGCAAGGAGAAAATAAACTCCTTACCATTCTGAACATCCAGGACATGATGCTTATCCAAAGTCCAGCCACCCATGTTGGAGGCATCCAGTTCATAGCCCTGCAAAACGGCAGTCCGCTTTTCCCAAAGAGTTAGGTCCAAGCAAGACTCATATTCATAACCTACAGACACTGAAATAACAGTAAATTTCCTCATTAAGTATAGGATCTCATTCAGAAGAAGAGTTTAAAGAATGTGATTTCCTTTATCTTATGTTACCTATATGTTTTCTGCTCTCCTAGGGTACCTGAAAATCCCTATGGCTTCCTTAGAATTATCAAAAATACTAAACAGAATTCCAAAATCCTTTAAAATCAATCTTGGGTTATTAAAATAATTTTAGTATTAAAAGTAAGTGGATTAGGACAGGTAAAAAGAAGAAAGCAGTTTTGTGAATTCTGTCTGAATGTTACTGTGCTCTGTGTACAAGGAGCGTGCAGACTAAATAGCATCCTGTATTATTAGGCTGAGGGCTACTTCATGGGGGAGAACTAGAAGTGAAAAATGACTGTGGTCGCTTTTTGCTTTTGAAGGAAATTTTTCCTTATAATTCAAAGTTTGTATTAGTATTTTCTAATATGTTTTAATATCCACTGTTATTTCCTATCATATTCTGCTAAACATTTTCTACGTACTGGATACAAGTATTTGAGATGTGCTTCCCTATTTTCAAGACAACAGTAAAAATGCATGTAAACCTTCAAAACGCACATACCAACAGCTTCAGATAATCCGTAGACTCGCTGGTTGTATGCGTCAGTTTTATCCCATATGAAAGTGTAAGCCAGATTTGGGGATGCGGGGAACCATTTCTGGAAAAGTCTTCCCACCACTGCCACCATGAGATGAACCTTCATTAAATTAAATGGTATAACAGACTGGGTCATGGTAATCTTCAGAACAGATTTATATCCTGGAGCCCTGGAGCTTAAGTATGATAACTTCAAATCGGTTCCTGGTATTGTTGTTTCTTCATGAAGTACCTACGCATTGGCAAGAAAAAAATACAGTATTTGAATGATTTTGAAATAAAACAGAACAGTGCAGCTATCATAAAAGAAGGCCTGACATGATGCTACATTGACAATCCATTACAAGGTATCATCTAAATCCAGCCTTCATTTGATAATGTAAAAGGTACATAAAAAAATAACATTTCACCTTTTTTACTGAAAAGAAAAGTCAAAATTTGTTATACGGAAAATTCTCAGTTGATTACTTTCTGCTGAAGGATTTCAAAGATCTCTCCTTTATTTTTATGGATGGAAAGGGAGCGTGCAGGAGAGGGAAAACATTCCGAACTGCTTTTTCCAAAAGAGGCAAAAAAACCGTCTTTCATCTAAGTGAAATGTCCCAGCTATGGATACATCTTAAAGGCAATAGAGCCTCTAAGCACTGCAGAGCTTCAGTTGGGTTGGGGTGTCTAAGTGCTCTTGTAGGAGCAGGAAGGACTTTTAGGTGGTTTATTATTTGCATTACCTGTGGATTCTAAATAGTTTGAACCAGAGCATTCTTCCATTTATTTTGAAGACAGATAAGCAGGATGCCTCAGGGAAAGCTTTTCCATATTTCCTGATCAATATTCACTACTCAGACATCAGCTCACCACTTTCTCATTTCAGAGAGGTGCAATGATTAAATTTTATTTTTAAAAGGTTCCTCCCCCTCCTCTACCCTGTCTTTTCCTCTGAGCTGAGGAGCTTTTGAGGGTGATGGATGGATGTGAAAAGTTTCTGTGTCATGTGAATGAACACAGCCTGTACTGTCCTGTACAGTCAGGACACAAACACTGAGAGCCAGCACTGCAGGAGAACAGCAATCAAGTATCCCAGCTTATTGGAAAAAAGTATGTGGGCACATTTACAAAGGTAATGTTTCTCTGGTGGAAAGAAAGGACAAAGGATGCCAAAGCAGAGGCCCAGAGCCTTGGTGGTGTCAAAGGAGCACTCTTGGGGAAGTAAATTTGGAAAGCTGTATTTTACTTTCCTGCATCCTGATCCTAAAGTCTGAAGACCAAACACTAATATTAGTGGAAAGCAGACTGCAGAGAGAGTGCTATCACAAATATTAGGCTTGAGACTTCTGCGGGATCAAAAGCTGACTACTAAATAAGAGCTAAGTTAGCTCTCCTGGCTAGAGAAATCTTTGGACGCTGCTTTTAAACAACTGACTGTGTTGAATAGGTTCAAATAATGTGGTTTATACTCTTGAGGAGTGCAACAGGTGCTACACCATCCTCTATGTTAGCACTTTTGCTGGGATATAAAGAAAGATTTATATGGTGTTAATGACATCTATCTCCTTCCCTGTAACAGTAACAAAAAATCAGGAATCGTATTTTCACTCATTGTCTGGCATGAGTGTCATTTACATCTGATGCACATAGGCATGCAACTCTTCTTCTCCAGTAAGACTATAATAGAGCCATCAGAAGGAAAAGAGGAATTGGAAGATACTAGACTAAATTCAGATCTAAAAATTTGGAATTGTTAATCTTTGAATGTTTCCTTTTTCCTCACCATGAACCTGCTATCATTGAGAAGAAATGACAAGCATCTTGGAAGGAGGTGAGAGTGGCATCACTGCTGTTTGAAAATCCAGTTTGCTCTCCCTCAGTCCAATACACACAAAGTACCTAAGCCAGGGAACAAGCAAAACTTTTCTACACAAACAAACCCCCCTCTCTAGAGAGAGAAGTGATTGTGAACATATTCCTTTCCTAAGACTTTGAAGGAAAAACACAAACCCCCTAGGAACAAAAGACAAATTCCTCCTCAAGACATCAGCAGGACTCTCATATGCTGCACATTAAAACTAGTCTAACAGATGGAGGTCTCTGTAAGCAAGAGGAGAAAAAGAAATAATACGCTTGTAATAGGACACAATTTAATGGACTTCACTGGTCTCCTGTTAAGACCATTGCTTCTTTTACAACTGCAAC
>NW_010161488.1:52027-67773 GCF_000695765.1 Mesitornis unicolor | reverse complement strand
TTAAAACACTTAGGTGGTCTTCCAGTACTCTTGGCTGAGATAACAGGCAATAAAGAGGACACCTTGAAGTTTCAATTTCCAAGAAATTCCACTGTGTATTTGGATTACTATCAAATTAGAAACTAGGACACTCATGCAGTTCTCAGTGAGGTTTAAAACAAAACCTGAACCCCTATTATTAGTTTCTGCAGAAGCCTCAAATGTCTGCTGGAAATCTGACTTATAACTTCCTTCCGTAAAATTTTCCCTGTATTAACTTATTTTCTTGAGAACTTTAAAAATGTAGAGGTGAGGTTATGTATCTCAATCTCCCTGCCAGAATCAGCATTACCAAGAGAATTAAACAGGTTAATGTTCATCCGTAAAGTTAAATCATCAGGCACAGCAGAGAGCATCCTATGGGAGACACGACAACACATCAATTGTAAAGCAATCAGGAAAGTCCTTGGGTATAAAAGCCCCATCAGGAACCGCCAACGCAACCAAGCTGCCTGTACTTCCCCTTTTCCAGACAGAGTATCAAACTACCTTCAGAAGGGCCAATATCCTAAGGGGACTGAATTATATCCTAACCACCAAATTCTAATGGTTGACATTTTATTTATGGATGATTCTCGGAAAGACAGCTATGAAATACGGAACCTACAGGACTGAGATAAGGGTCACCTCCATTTTCACAAAGACAGAGTTTGTTGTCCTGATGGTTCAAGCTGGCGACAGAGGCACATAAATTGTGCAGGGCTCCTCATCTCTTGAGGCCAGCAGGACTAAAGCTGTCCAGGTTCTGGAATGCTTTCCTGCGCCAAAATATTAATATGATTCAGGTGACATGCTCTGGTGGTATTAAGAACCCTGCATAAGGAATTTAATTCAATTAGGGGGAAGAATGCCTGCTGTATTACCATGATTTTTTTTGGCAAAATGAGCAACTTCAATAGAGGATTTGAGAACAAACTTCACAAATGAGTGCAAACTTTAGTCCTAATGTCAAAAACAGGTTCTTTGCTGAGAAGTAAGAGCTGCACTGCTGTATTAAAATGTGTCATCATCTTGGTTTGAGAGGGGTAAAGATAGCATTTTTAGATACAAGCAGATACTGGCAACTACTGCTATTACACAAAGGTTGAGACCAAGGAGTACTAAAATTATACTCAAGTAGAAGCTGAAACTGCTCATTTCAAGATGGAAAAATCTCTTCCTTTTAAAAAAAGACCTTCCCTAGAATTGAGGCTCTTAAATGATCCTCTAAAGTAGTAACCCTGAGGTAACAATATAAAGAAAGGAGAAATGAAAAGGGGAATAAATACTTGTTTGGAAAAAAAACCCAACTTGATAGGAAAAAGCCATACGCATGTAGAAACCTAAAAACGTGTTTATAGAAGAATAAATCAAGAAATGTGTATAACATTTCAAACAGAAAGCAGAAGAGGAAAAAAACAAAACAGAAAATGTGCTGGAAAACAAGGACATATAAATGGAGACACTTGGCTTTAAGAGTAATCTTAATTTTTTTCTCAGTACAAACTTGAAGTTCTGGAGATTTTAGCTAAGTGAAACTAGGATGCAGCCCCCATGTAACACTGGAATATCTAGGCATCCTATTATACTGCCTGTTTAAATGACAAAATAGGTTAATTTCCTTGCTGAAAATCTGGCCACCCTGAAGTTACAATCATATTTATTAAGTCACTGAGGCCTGTATTTTCCCCTGAACTCTTCTAGGTAAATAAATGTTGCCAACTTCTGCTGTATGGTATTGCCAGTAGTGAGAGAGAGGAGAAGAGAAAAAAAAGTGGGCAACCTTGAACATATGGTTGGAAGAAAATGTTTCAGTCTTCATTCTCCCACACGCTTGAGGTGATGGAAACAAGCTGCTTGGGACCTGCAGAAGGCATCTTGCAAGCACATGTAACCGTGGATAATAGAAGTTTAGGCAAAGGAAAGCCTCAAAACCTCAATTTCAGAATTGCTCATTGTGACTCACATGTGGGTTTCTGCCAGACCACACTGCAATATGTGGCAAACAGACATTTATTAGGAAAGGACAGCAACAGTATTTCCTAACACGTATAAGCAGCTCCAGCTTAACCTGATCTCCCTCATCTGCATGCAGTTTACCGTCTCATTCCACACGGATTAATCTCAGCTAGTTAAGTCTAGGCAGAGCATGCTAACTTGCAATTAAAAGTAGATGAAGTCATGCCTAAGTACTCCAAATTTAGTTAACACGTTATTTATTATCACCCCTCTTGAGTAATGATCTGTTGGGTCTGTGATCACCCCTTTACCCACTGCATTTGTTCTTTCCCCTTGCTTGCCTTCTTTTTTCAGTTTTCTTCTGTGCTGCTTCTTTAGTGGACTTTAATTCCCCCTTTGATCAATTTGGGACTCATAAGCCACTAAGTACCCTCTTTTGGATACATTAGCTCCAAGGGATAATGAAGCACTTCAAGGAATGATGATTACAGTGGCACATCATTTTCTCCCATAGTACGTGACAGTGAGTGCTGTCACACCACACGAGCAGGGAGACTAATGCTGACTGAAGGAACATGGGGAGCTGTTTCTGTCTCTGTGCCTTCATCCAGCCTCCCACACTTTAACCTGGCATTGCCCCTTTTGGATGAAAAGATCTACAGCAGCTCCTCTGGACTTGAACAGACCATTTTGATGCAATCTGGTTCTGCCCATCTTTTATCAGAGTAGTGAATTTTTTGGGAGACAGACTTTTGAGCACTAGGCATTTCCAAGGGGAACCTGACCCTAGAGGGGTACGTCCCAGACGCGGTTGTGCAGCTCCCACTTACCGAAGCAGGGGATTACATGTGTGATGAGCAAAGAATATAGAAAAAATACTCCCTGATGGTTTGGGGTTTTTTTTACACAGTACCAGCACTAGATTTTTGCATACATAACAACACTACTTCGCCACAAACGACCCATCAACACCAACTGCCTGGGATCTGCTGAGAGTATGATCTTTCTTTCTGGATGCTTTTCTAGGGACATCAACTTGACCCTGCAGTCCTGTCTGTCAGACCTCCCACCTCACTGATTTCGAACCTGGTAGCTAATTTCAACCACATTTGATGTAACAGTAGGAATCTCTAAAGATAATCCAGTTCCTTTAGGGTTTATAGAAAAAAAGGGTTCAGGGAGAGAACAAGTAGCCGAGCTGGTACTCTCATGAGGAAAACGCTGAATGCAGTCCATATGGGAAGGACTGGATGTGTCAGATAGCTGGAATTACAGCAACAGGTGGGAATTAGGAAGAATCCAGATGTCATTAGTCCCACTACTCATGAAATTACTTGTTTACCTAGACATTACTGGTGTTTTTAGAAAATATGTATTTTCTGACATTCTTCTATTACTACTTTTTTTCTTTATTTATACCCCATTTATCTAAGCCATTCTCAATCACTTCAGGAACTGAATTTATCATCTGTAGCCAAAACAAATAAATCAGAGCTGTTTTTCAGTGGACTGTATTTTGCAAATACTTTCTTTTAATTGACTTGCAACTATCAAAGGCACAGAAATGATAGTGAAGATAAAAGCAACAATTTTCTAGCACAGACTAGATTTGTATGAGTGTTTAGTTGTAATTTCCATACATCTTTACTTTAAACCTGCTCCTACCATGAATCGCTTAATGATTTTGCTCTTTTCTTAAGAGCTCTGCATGAAAACATTTGAATACATTTTCTATGCTTCCCTTGAAGGGGCATGGACATTTTTTTTAGTGAATGGGAAAAAGAGTGCCTTACGTAATTATGACATTGCGAAGGTAGGGCAGTGAAAAAGATAAAGGAGAGAGAGAAAAAGGAGAAGGAGAGAATGGAGTCAGAAAGAGTGCTGGTTCGCTAGGAAAAGCTTTATCAGAAATCAATAATGATATAAATATTACTTACTGAAATGCAAATCTGCTTTTAGAGTTGAGGAAGACTATATGAATGATTAGTTAATTGAGATGTAGGAATTTAATATATCTATGTTAGAGAAAAAACATTCCAGCCACAGCTTTTTCCATTTAAAGCAAGGTTTTTATGTTCAGTCTTACTTTTGGTACACATTCTGTAAAAGTAGATTAGAACACACAGAACCATAGAAATGGTTTGGGTTGGAAGGGGCCTTAAAGCTCATCCAGTCCAACCCCCTGCCGTGGGCAGGGACACCTCCCACTAGACCAGGTTGCTCAAAGTCCTGTCCAACCTGGCCTTGAATGCTTCCAAGGAGGGGGGCGCTGTGGTGGTTTATCCCAGCAAGCAGCTAAACACCACACAGCCGCTTGCATGCTCCCTCCATCCCCAGTGGGGTGGGGAAAAAAAAATATTTAAATTAAACTTCTCCAGGCAACCCATTCCAGTGTTTCACTGCTCTCAGAGTAAAGAATTTCTTCTTAATATCTAATCCAAATCTACTAATTCTTAGCAGTTAGTTAGTCAGAATTACTTATTTTTAAACAGTAGCTTGCACTCTCTTCATTATGATTGCGGGATTCTAGCCTCTGACAAAATGGTATGTTTTTTGAAGCACACTTTACCTGTGTTTCTGGGATGATAGGACTATCTTCAGGAGAAATTCTAAAGAGGGTGGATAAAGGTGATGACACGATAATGGGGTTTGGCCTTACAAATCCGCTCAGATCACAACTGGGAATGTCATTCTCTTCCTTCTTCATGACCAGGGTATCCATGACATAAAAGACATTCCAGGGAATCCACACTGTGTGATACTGTGTCAGGAACGGTGATCGCTCAAACACCAGTGTCAGAGAGGCACCACCATTCGCTACCAAGTCAAACCTAGAAAAAACCAAACAACAGGGCTAGCCAGTCAGCAAATTCTCAAAGCCATCCACAGCCTCCATTTTATGGATTGATTCTTCATCCCACTGTACTGCTCTTGAAGACAGAATCGCTTTTCTGGGAACAAAAAAGAAATCAATGAAATTATATTACACAATTCTGCACTAAGAGAATGAAGAGTTTGGGATGCTGTGTTTAAATTACGCAAGCCCTTCTACTTCTAAAGTCTATAATCAGCATGTTTTACATTTGAAGAATGTACAAAGTACAGCTTCAGTCAATCACTTTTTTCGTGTCTTTTGTTTCCATTATTTTATTATTATTTTATTTTTACAAGCAGCTCTCCAGTAACGCCTTTGTTGTCTTGATGACTTAGAAGTGCTTCAAAGTGAACTTACATTCCATCTTGGCGAGTGATTGTATATCCATAGTCTGGATAGTGTAGAAAGGAGACGTTGACTCCAATGAGTGGCGTTCCATCGGCAGTTAATACTTGGCCCCTTATGACGGATGCGAGACTGTGAAAAAGATGCAGGATCAAATTACAGATTTGCTTTTTTCTTTCTCTTTTGAGTAAAGCCAACACACACACGTCTCTACATGGTATCAACTACCATTAACAAAAACATTCCTGAGACTCTAACCCTTTTACAAGTTCACACAATTTAAACTGCATAAACAAATGCCTCAAAATCTACAGACAATAATTTTGTCTCAATATTGTTTATTTTATTTTGATTCATTTTGTCTGTACTGAGTTACTAAGACCAGAAATTTACTGAAGAATTTTAAGAACGTATAAACCCTCTATGTTTCCGCTCTAAGTCATACCTCTGGCAGACTCTTAAAGAAAAATGTACTTTTCAATTAGTATCAAAGCAATCTGTAAAACTGCAGGGACTATGAAGTACAAAATTTAAAAGAGCAATAAGGAACATTTGTGCAACAACTTTTAATCAACTGCTGTGCCCAAACACATTAATGCTGTTAAATTACTGCAAACGCAGTAGTTCCAGTGTAAATCATCTTCCTTCACTCAGTGAGATCCCAGACACCTGCTTCCTGTTACTGGTTTATTTTCAGGTCATTACTGCTTCGTAGAGCAGCAGTCAAATAGTTTATGCAATTATACTGTCGTGCACTTAACAGTTCTATTACATTAATTCATAATTTATATTATTCAGTGAGCTCAGTTTAAAAAAGTGCAGCTTTGCTTTTCCTTCTGAAGTGTTTTCATTGCTTTGATGTCTTTCCAACTGTGCTAGCCCAAATCAACTGGTTAAATAAAGATTTATTTTATCATTAATTAAGTGCTCTGTTAGAATACAGGTACTAAGCATGGCAAGTACTTTCTGTAACCTACTGGCACTGGCAATTTGAATTTTATAGGAAATGAGACAAAATAAGCAATTTGATAAATTAAGAGAAAAGGTCTCTCAAATAAAAGTCTACACCATGAAATTTGCAGTCACAGTGGATCTTCTCCTAAATGTGAATCTCATGCGCTCCTCAAGTTCTTTTGTATTCATGTGTAAAAGATGAGTCGTGCTCACCTCTTATTAAAAGGACTTTCCCCAGGTATGACATGAGTGCTGTCTGCTCCAATGAGAAAACTGATGCGGTCATAAAACGCTTTGGCAGCTTGCTGAGATGGTGACTGTTGGCTTTGGCTGATGATATCTTGGGGATCAGGTAGTCCACGACAGTAAGGCTGGTTTTGGCAAGAACTCTGCAAACAGCAGTCAGGATCCATGCAGTCCACCAGCCCATCTGTTGGCAGAAAGTCAGACAAATGAACAAGGTCCTCCTCCTGCCCCTCTGCATGTGCATCAGCCAGCCAGCAGAGAGACTGAAAAAATTATGTAGTATGAAAAAAGACTAATAATTCAGATTTTAATGAATTCACTTTCAATTATGAAAAGAGAGTTTGTTTCCACTGAGTTCTTAAACTCCCATGGAAATCCACGGAAGCTGAATTCAGGCAGTATTGCGTATAAAGTAAACCTATTTATACGATACTTTTCTAAAAACATGTTGAACAAACCAGAAAATGAAGGCACTCAGGCTCTGCATACACCGTTAACTTATAAATATTAAACATTTTAGGTGGGTCTAAGTAGCTTTTATCAGAGGTTATTTGGCTTGCTAGAGAAAAGAAACAAGTAACTCCCACTCGGCTGTTTTCCTGAAGTTTTTTAGCATATCTATGCTGCAAGTACCTTTAAATATTTCACAACATTTATCAAGGTGGATTCCTTTATACCTTGGCAGAAAAATTTTGTTGCTAGTGGCAAAGGCAATTTCCACAACTATTTTGCATGAAAATGTATGAGATAACAAAATCTGTATTTAAAATTTAGATTTTATTCTGAATAAACTGATGAGGAATGCTGGCCAGTATAAACAAGATTTAAACACATGGGTGCTTTTACGCTTATGTGCTGAAATATTCACATATAATGAGCACTAGATCTGTCACATCACTGGAAATCTAATTTGGTGAAAGATTAAAATCAAGATCAAATTGATAACTACTAATTTGCTGTAAGTAAAGCCGTAAGGAAAATGAGCCTGGAAATGTCAGCTACAGAAAATTTCTAGATGAATGTGATATGGTATCACACAGCTGATAATTGTTTCCCCAAAAGAACAGCAAGACTGAAATAGCTCAAACATTTTATTATTCCATTTAGATTAGAGAGGGAGCTTGCTTGCTGCACTGAACTGAAAAATCCACCAATGCAGCACTCGGAGGAAGCCCATGACTGCTTCTCTCACAAAAGAATCTAGCTTTAGAGTAAAACTTTCTTCTGAAGGGAAAAATATCATGCGTTTTTGTTCAATCGTATGTTGAAAGAGTGTAAGTAAACAGAGATCTTTAAAGGTATTCCTCTAAGGATTGCTGTGCTATGTGGATCAGTTAGAGGATTGGCAAAATAGTAAAAGACAGGACTTTCTATTCTTTTGCACATCTAAAATTCTTATTTAGCTTGGCTGACATTGAAGTCAGTTCAAGGAAAATAAAAGGGATGAAAAAGTCATCGTTAAGCATATCAAAGTTCAAACTTTTGCAAGAGAAAAGAAAGAACACTGATTTTTCCTGGGATGAGGATACGCGAGAGGGTCGTGTTGCCATTCAGACAGACCTCGACAGGCTGGAGAAATGGGCTGACAGGAAATTCGGGCAGTTCAACGGAAAAGTGTGAAGTCCTGCACCTCGGGAGAAACAACCCCTTGCACCAGTACGTGCTGGGGGACGACTGGCTGCAAGACAGCTTTGTAGAGAAGATCTTGGGAGTCCTGGTAGACACCAAATTGAACATGAGCCAGCAACATATCCTTGTAGCAAAGAAGGTGCTAATCCTGGGCTGCGTTAGCAGAAGTGCTGCCAGCAGGTGAAGGGAGGTGCTGTGTGCAGGCTGGTCTTTCCAGTACGAGAGAGACACGGACACAGTAGAGAAAGCTTGGTGAAAGGCCACAAAGATGTTTAAGGGCTTGACACATCTCTCCTATGAGGAAAGGCGGAGACAGCTCAGACTGTTTAGCCTGGAGAAGAGAAGGCACAGGGGGGAATCTCATGAATGTGGACACATACCTAATGGGAAGGTGCAAAGAAGACACCTTTCAGTGGCACCCAGCAAAAGGATAAGAAACAATGGGCATGTACTGAAACACAGAAAATTCTGTTTAAACAGCAGAAAAACCTCCTTTACTGTGACAGTGGTCCAACACTGCAACAGGTTGCTCAGGGAAGCAGTAGAGTCTCCATCCTTGGAGACATTCAAAATTCAACTGGACGTGGCCCTGAGCAACCTGCTCTAGCTGACCCTGCTTTGACCAGGGCTGGGACTAGATGATTTCCAGAGGGCTTTCCAACCTCAAATAGTCTGTGACTTCTGTGATTTTTCATTCTTGTACAATATGAAACCCTTTCTTAGCGAAGCACTGACCTCCCTTGCTGGTTTTAACTCTAGAAGCCTGGATCAGTGTCAAAGCTGGAGGTACTGATGGTTAAAAGCATAGTTTTGGGGTTTTATGTCTCTGTATGGTCTCCCAGGCAATATCTGGTGCAGTTGCCAAAGAAATGCTCAAATTTCGTCATTCATCTTTGTTAGTTTATAAAAAGCAAATGTACATCTGGAGTATAGTCTGCAGGTCATAAAACTGCATGAGACTGACACCTTCTGAACTAATCAGCTGGAAATGCATTTTTACAAGCCTCTCCGCTAACATCAATCAGAGAAAGAATCTCATTTTCACCAGCCAAGATACAGGGATATGCTGTTTGTTATTTTTCTGTGGAGTTTATCAGCAGCTTGCCCAGGCGAGTGACGGATGGTTATGAATCTGGCTCCTTATAACTTGAGAAAACATTTTTATTCTTTGTACTTATGTGGCTGGAGCTATCTAGTACCACTAAGCTGAGTACTCTATTGCACTGTGTGAAGCAGAGTAAAATTTCCTCTCTGAAATGGCTCTGCAAAATTATTGATGAATTTTGTTTAGCCTGAAAAATATGAGACTTAGCTCAACGCTGGCTTATCAGTTATATCGCTCAAGTATGATAGTGAAATTATAAAGAAAATAGAAAGTCCTACAGCCAGCTGGACAGTCATTTTCAGTCTCAGAAGCCTACTTTGTATTTTTTTGTTCTAGATGCAAGTGGTTCTTCCATATACAGAAGATGTAATGACTACATTATTGTTTCCCCTTCCTCAGAAGCTGAAGTCTACCTGTAAAAATCTTGACTAATGTTACTCTTCCCTTTATTGCAAAATGCACAGAATTGCAATGGAGTATGGTCTAGTGACAAAATTGCTTGTTTGGAGAGACTAATAAAACCCTCAAAACATTAAATGAGAGGAGTCAAGACAGAGGATTCCTACACTTATTGATGTCTAAAAAATAAGATGTATCAGTGGACATGATTGCTTTTGAATGAAATTTAACGGGTATGTATGAAACTGCTGGAAGGAAGAAAAATAGGGGGACAAAATAAGTCCTGGGCACAAATTCTGCCAGTGTCAAGGGAAGGCTGTGCCAAGGACCTACATAAATCACATTCTTGGTACATAAGTTTGATTATATATTTAGGCACCAAAAAATCTCCATGAAGTGAAATTCAGTGCCTACATAGGAAAAATACAGTTTTGGAGCTATGATGCTGGCCATCCCCCCAGAACAGTACCGGTGACCATGGCACACTAAAGCAAGAGAGGCTGGAAAGGACAGAAAACTATTAACAAACCTCAGTTATCCCCACATAGCTCAATTTTACAACAGGCTATCATGAATGGACTTAATTATGGACACCAAAAATGACTGCCTGCTTGAGCAGCTGGTCGGAAAAGCCACAAAAGCAGAAATAGCCCTTGATTTATTCCTGAGCAGCGCACAAGGACCTTGTTCAATGTTAACCATTGCAGTATCTCTATAAGCATACACCAGTGTGCTCAAATTCAACATTCCTGTTGGAGTGAGGAAGCTTAAAATACAGAGTGTTAGGTTCTAAATGGGGTGTCACTCCAGAAAAGAAATTTTGAAGTCACCATGGATAAGTGCTAAGGATATATTAACCCAGCACTCCCCAGCAACCACAGATGCAAACCAAAATAATGGGAAATGTTGGAGCACAAACCAGAGAACATGAGCATGCCACTGTATCAGTCCTAATTCAAGTACAAACCTCCAGAAATTTCCTGAGCTTGGGTCATCTTTGCACTTAGTGACCCTTCTGACCTTCAAAACATTCTGTGGCAGTAATTCCCTACTTTAATTAGCAGCCTGCTAGTATACCAGAGAAAATATCACTTCACATTTGTTCTCTTATATTCTTTTGCTAAGCATTTGCTATTAGCCACTATCAGGGAAGAGGCCCTGGTTCAGGTAATCTTTAGGCTGAATTTGTACTGCCCTGTGACAATGCTTATCAGGAGCAGGCTACTCTAGCCTGTGCAAGTAATTACAAAAATACAGTACTGCTAAATATGCTTTACTTTATTACAGTATTTATTTTCATTTTAGTAATGAAAGAATATTAATAATCCCTTAAATCCTGCTGGTGGAAATTTGTATACTACTCTTAATAACTGGACAGGAACTAATAAAAGGAAACCTTAACAAAAGAACCTGTTCAATAAAGACTGACTTATGGTCCTTAAGAGTAAACAGCTTATTCTTCCTACAGTGATGACAAAACATGGCCCACTTTATGTTTAAGTATAATAGTGACTTTTTTTCCCATTCAAAGAAGCTATTCCACCCATGGAAGACTCTGACTTCCCCTCTCCCCACAAAGTCATTAGGAATTAAATTCAGCCTAAGGTCTGCTTGTTGCGCACACATTCCTTGTGGGTTGCTAAAATGTAAAGAAAATTCTGTATTTTATTATCCAAATCAAACTGATGGAAAACTAAAGAGTGATCCTTAAAGAGAAAGGAAATTATCAGCAAGACTCTCAAAAAATCCATATTAAAAGGAAGATGTGTAATAATCATCCCATCATACATCAATAGTATCTAGAAGGGAAAATGATCAAGTATGCCTTGATGTCATTAGCATTTGCTATGGAGAATATTCCCACTGTGGTCCTTGGGATGCTCATGTTCACAGAATTTGAACAACAGTCCCAGAAAGAGCTAAAAATCAAAGCAGACACTGTTATTAATGAATTATACTCATATTAATATATGAAATACATTTTATCCAGTGTAGGATGAAACATAAACATTAATTACAGCACATCAATTAGCTAACAACCAAGATAAGTTTAACTGTATAACCACCGAGCCTAGTGCGAGGTAAACCACACTACCTGCAGTCGGTATAAATTCAGCGTAAGTGCTGAGATAACCTCATCTCCCACAAGAAACAAATACAGCAGAAGCCTCCTTGTGCCATTCCCTGCAGCTGTATGGAATTTGAATGGCTTGCTCAAGAGATCAGTGGGCTGATTGTACGTACCCTTGGAAAGGGAAGAAACACTGCTTGTCTTTCCAGGTGTGTTTCTGGCAAAGACAACTTACTTTTCCCAGGTTTGTTTGGTATGCTTCCAGTTTTTAATTTAATTTGTTATATTTTAACACCTCTCCTCAGCCATGAGTCAAAGACTGAAGTAAATATGCTCTGTGTTGAAGCATACAATTTAAAATAAGGTCCATTTCTCTGAAAGAGAAATGTCAGTGACAAATAGGTCAATCATGGCAAATCTCTTCCTCATACATACGTGCGTAATGTCTGTAAAGGAAATAATGAAAAAAATCGGAGAAGCAAGCAACAAAATACCAGCATTAGACCTTTTTTTTCAATACTGTTCTTTCTTCTTGAACTTTAAGTAATTCTGTTAGATCCTTCTGCTCCAATTCCTTATTCCTTTTCCTCACAAACTGCTATTGCTGTTTTCAGTCTGAAGAAGCATCTTCTTCTGCCTTGTTCTGTTTACGGCCATTCCTGTTCACCTTGCTCCTCTTCCTCCCACTGCTCCCTTATCAGCTCTTGACTCTCCCTCTGATATGTCACGTACTTCTATTATCTTTAACATTTACTGAATCTGTTTTAGTCTGTCACAGGGCTTTCAAATGTTTTTCCCCTACATGATGTGTTTTATTTCTCCAAGTTTATGCTCAAATCTAGTTTCCCCTCCTTGCTTTGTCTCCTGTCACGCTTGCAGGTTTCTCTCTCTTCCTTATGTTCATAATCCTGCAGCCCACCTGAACTAAGTTCTGCAAACAGCACAACTCTGCATGGAAATGCTATGGCTATTTATTCATCTTGCCCCCTTCCTACATGCAGAAATTCAGCTTCATGCTAGCTCAGATTGCATATACCAGATTGCATCAGATTCTTTAGTCCCCTAAATGTGCAAAACTGACTCAAAAAATATACAATATGTAATGGAGAAGGATGACAAAGCAAATGATGTGTAAAGCAATAAACAGCAACACTGTTTTAACTGTGTTATTTATTTTCCTTGCGATGTAAATGCTGCTGTTATTTACAGTTTGTGGTGCCGACAGCTGCAGTCAGGATATAAGTGCAAACAGCCAACCAGCAGCAGCGAAGGCATATGTAGTCTAAAGCTGAGAAACAAAGTTACAGATGACTATCATGATCCAGAGGCCCTAATGGAGTTTCTTATCTCTGCTCTGAATCTGAAGGTGTTAAACAAAATGAGTTGATGAGAGAAGGGGAAGACAGACAATAAAAGCATTATGCTGATCTAATATCTGACTGCATCCACATTTAATCTTGTTTTTGTGTGGGTGTTTTTGTGTGATTCTGGAGTCATGCCAAAGTCATAGCCCCTCTACCTCCCCTACCCTGCAACCATGACTGCAGATTGATTCCTTAAGTCAACAGCCCTGCCTGCATCTCGCTGCAGATTGTTACCTGTCACCTCAATGACTGGCTGTGGAAAACCAAGCCAAAAAAAAAGACTTCTGGGAGTATCCTGTCAGATATCGGAGCGTTCACAGTCCGTGGAGGGATAAGATCTTTGTAGACTGGGCAACCAATTGTTTCCAGCAATAGCATCATGGGTCAAAATGTAAACTTCCCATTTGTCCTTTTCTCTTGGGATAATCTCCTTGTGAGGTCACTGAAAATTTGAACTCCCTTCTTTTTTTTTCCCCTCCACTACAGTTCACTAAGTTGAGACTATGTTTTATTCCAGTATAAAAGAACATTGCAGGGAAACTAAGGTGACAGCCATCATTTTCTAAGTACGTATCTCACCCACCATAAGCATCGTGTAAGGCTGTGCTGACATGCCATATAAAAGCACTGAATACCACAGTGTATTCTTACGGGCCTAAGAGCTAGCAAAATGTGTCTGTGGTTCTCATGGCTGCATTTCATCACCTGACCGTAAAATCTCAGTTCCTCAACACGCTCTCCCCAGTGTCAAAGCTTCATTTGGTACACCTTACCCCCTTCGTTGTCCTTACTGTCGGTGCAGAGAGTTTCCATGGCTACGTCACAGCCCGCTCCCCTCCATCCCGGCTGGCAGACGCAGTGCCAGCCATTTTGGTCCAGCGTGCACCTCCCGTTGCTGTTGCACAAGCCAGGGCAGCCCTCTGCCGAGAGAGACAAAGAAGAAAAATCACAAGTGATTTAAATATTGCAATTAGAGAAAAAAGGAAAAAAAATACAAACAAGGGACACTTACTGGGAACAGGCCTTTAGAACAGCACAAATACTGTAATTGCACATGGAGTGGAACAGCAACATTACCTGGGGAACGTAATTCTTAACAAAGTGGCATCTTTGATTGGCCTGACACTTGAGACACCACTTACCTGTACAGACAGGAAATAAATGCACCAATCCTCTAAATACCTGCAGGCCAGACAAAATTAAGTTTGTTTTTTAATTTTTTTTTTTTTGGCAAAGTAACAAGAGATGAGTGCATAGTGCAAACACAGCTGTGTAAAATGATACATTTTTCTGTGCTCATAGGATAGATCATTATTTGCTCTATGCAGTATTGGTTACTTACTGGCAGAAATGTTTAAGCTCCCTGTTACTATGAACAAATCCCTCCAAATTCTTAAGTAGGAAAATGGATATGATTTTAGGCACGTAATAAAAGAGAAACGTTAACTTTATCTGGTCTCAGAGTTGCCGTATATTCATGTGAAATTACAGTGTGTTAAATAATTGCACAAAGTATAGGCCAGTTTTAATGACTATACTTTATGCCAAAAATACATTCCTTTTCACAGAATAAGCAAAGCCCAGGAAATAGTGAAGCAGCTTAGCATCTATTCTAACAAACATTAGGAGTCAGGCTGCATACGGATGGGACAGGACCAACAGGATTTTCAACTGAATGTAATAGCTGTGCGTATTTGATTACTGAGGACGGACAAAATGAAATACCATAAGGACCACAATAAAACATTGATAGACTGAACAAAAACACGGTAGTGACGTGCTTCAAGACAGATAGCAGAGAGTGATTTTTTGTGACAATCTCCCTAAGGCTTTTGTGCTGTTACCTTTATATCCTATCTTGTCTGCTTTTATGGCCAAGGAGGGAAAATTTGGGAAACAATTAAAATAATTTAATATATCCAAAATTGATAATTGTTTTCAGTCTAACATTGCATTAAAAAAACAGTATCTGTCACTTCCTAGTGATGAAATCTGGCATGCAGCCAACATGATCAGTATGAAGATGACAACACTATAAATATGTAAATTTTGGTGTTCCTTATCTATGACTATGATAAGACACTGACAGAAGCAAGTACAGATATGGCACTAAGTACCTTATGAGAAAGTGGCTACGAATCAGATATTTTTGGACACAACAATTTTCTGTAAAGTTTTATCCAAAAAAACTAAGTAATTGGCTAAACAGCTCTTCACTTTCTGTAACTACTAGCTTTGTGAACTTATCTACCAACCCGTTTTGGTTAAGCTTAGCTGAGCTTAGAACAGTCTTTCAGAAGTAATGGTCTATTTTTTTTTTCCTTCTAAAGACTTTTGAATTTATGGACTCCTTTCAACCATGTAGCTCCAAATGACAATCACTCCCAGGAAAAAGCTATAAAGGCTGCTCAACTCTTGTCAAATTACTCTGAGAAGGCAGAGAATCAGGAAAGCCTCATGTGAGGAAGTATGGTGATGCTCTACAGTTATGGATATCGTGCCATCATGCCAGGCTGAGATGAGTCTTGCTATTCTTATTCTTTCAGACTCTAGCTACCAGTAGTATTTGTTGATGTACTGAGAGCTATTTTTTCTTAATGTTTATTCTGTTTAATTTATGGAAGACGTACATATTTAATTGCAATACTGACAGAGCATTTTAGCAGTCAACTGGGTACACTCAAGACTTATTGTGTGAAAGCCTGGATATTGCCATGAATATTGCCATATTCTAATGAAAAAAAACCACAAATAAGGAATAGAGAGATACTCAGGGAAAGA
>NW_010161488.1:45263-51996 GCF_000695765.1 Mesitornis unicolor | reverse complement strand
GAAAGAGGGGTAGGAATATTTTTAACATTTTTCTAAATCAATTTTTCACCATAACTGAAGATATAAGAATCTTTGCTGTTTCATGCCAGGTTTTTCCATTCTTGAATACTTTATTTGAAAATGTTGCATAAAGTATACAAGTTTCTTCTGGCTTCACACAAAATAGAAGTCATAATTTTCTATATATTTTCCACATTCAGATAAACAAAAGCTTAAAAGCCTGGGGTATTCTATTGATCTGTCTATATATAAACATACACATATCTATAATTAATCTGTTCTTTATAACTAATGACACTTGTTCTGTGACAAGAGTATCGCTTTGCTTTGTTTGCTAAATATCTACTGCTTTGTAGGTAGAGGTCTAGTTACAAAGCTAACAGAGAAAAAGCACCAAACAGCAAATGAATACTATCTTCAGTTTTTGGTTCAGACAAAATCTAAGACATGTATACAGTTTGTAAATAAAGGTATAATTACTGATAAAATGGTACTATATAAGATAAGCAAGATTTCATTTTTAATTTGAGATGAGTTGAAAGTCATGAGTTAAATCTATAATCCATGAAATGTATGTAAAGAAGATTCTTTTGCCCAGTCTAGTATGTTTGTAACTATATATTCATATATATATTAAAAAAATACATGTAGGTATAGGCATGTCATCAAAGAGCAAATATACAGTACCTTTCACTATCTTATCCAAATAGTGAGCTTGAGAATTAAAAGGAAAAAAAAAAGAACAGACAGACATTTCAGAAGTGTCACATGAAACAAAAATTGTTCAGCATTCACATGCAAATCAAGCAGGTGCACCTGACATGAGAGGCCTTACATTACAAAATGAAAATGTATTTTAAAGCTTTTAAAAATGCAAGAAATCCTCTTTTCAGCAAACATTGTCATCATTCAATGAAACAGTATTTTAGAAAGGAGGCCTGCAGAAGAAAGAGATGCTACCTTTCTGAGACTCATTTTTTCTTTTTTCTTCAGACTTCTCTTCACAGGCTTTGATTTTTATGTATTACAAAAATATAATCAAAGCTAGGTTAAAAATTCAATTTTCAACACAACGTAAGAGTAATTACTTAGCTTGTGAGCCTTAAAACACTGACCATACTTGAAGATCTTTAATTTGCAGGTCACGTATGACTCTGACAGCATAACCAGCACACTATCTTAATTCCGATTGGATTAACAGGATTTTTAGGAGGAATAATTTTTCTCCTGCTTCAATTCAGCCAGTTATTCTTCCGAGCACACACACACACCAATTATGTAAAATAAGTTTGACGTTAGATGCGGGGTGGAAGAGGGTGTAGTGGGGTTAGTAGCATGGTGATCCATTTCATTTGGAAAAACGGGTGAAAATTAAACTTAGGCTTTAGATGTATAAAAATAAATAACATGGTATATCCAAGAACGGCAAGACTTTTTTCCCTGTAAGTTATGAACCTAAAATTTCCCAAAAAATTTCAGGAGGCAGATGGATGAATGAAAGAGCACAAGATGGACTTAAAAGCAGCAGACTCTACTTTTATTACGTGAAATGCAGTAGAAATGGGTTATATGTTCCCTTCTTACTTTCAGGAAATGGACATCAGCTGCAGCTGTGTTAAAGGAGTTAATGTCAAATAGCAAAACCACATAGGACAGGTCCACCGCAGGCTACCAAACCCAGCTGCCTGCACATAAGGACAGGATATTACAGACGGCTGCAGTGGGGGCACACCACACTGGGTCAGCAACGCTGGATTCAATCCTCTCTTTTTGCTGTGGACAAAGTCTCTCAACAGAGCCCTCATGGGCTTTCTTCCTTTCAAAAACTGACCTTTTCTAAATCCCTGCTGGATGATGGCCCCTGTCACTTGCTATTAACCCTCAACTTTGTGTATAGGATGGGTAAGAAAGGCATCTCCAACCACAGCATTTCCTTCATTTTGGATGAATGGGAAAAAGCCCACAGAATGAAGTGATGAGATACGTAGCCTCACAGAAGCCACAATCACTGCTATGACTAAGAGGTGGAAAATTTCTAGTCACTCTGTTTTGAAGAAAGTGTCAAGTGTCCACTGCACAGTTGATTTTTTTTTCTTTTATAATGGTAAGGTTAAAGTGAGACAAAGTAAGAAGATGAAAACATCAATTACAGAACATTTAGAACAGCACCAACAAACTAAGCAGCTTTTCACATTGACCACAGACAAAAAGAAAAGTGATACAGCTGCATTTCAGGGTAGATCAAACTCTTCTCTTATTCAGTATGATGCCCCTTGCTCCTACACAGCTGCTCTTGCAACACAGTGTAGTATGTGCGGAGGAAAAATCAAGCTTTATTCCATAAAATGGAAGCAACTAGGTCTGTCTGGGGAATGCATCTGTCCACCAGTGAAACAGCAAATGCCTCTACAAATGTAGGGACAGGTAATAAAACAGAACATAAAAAAACCCAACTACTAGGCAACTGAAAATCGTCTCTGCCATCCCAAACCCCCAGATACTAATTTCTTTCAGAAATCCAACCTGTGTTAAACAATAAAAAGTATTAGGAAAATTCTCTTTAAGATTTTTTTGAGATCAGTAGTCTTATAAGAAGTCAGTTCCAGGCCATGAACCTATAATGCTCGGAAAACAAGTTCTACCTTCCAGCATGCTTTTACTTATGGTCAATTGCCATTAAGGACAATGTTTGAAACTATTTTGGTTAACATGCAGGATCGTAGAAGAATCAAAAAGCAGAAAATGAGTGACAAAAACCAGTCTAACTTTGCATTGCCATGCTGTCTTATCTTCATGGCACTGCAACCGAAACAGGAATGAACCCAGCTCTGTGTGGAAGTATAAAATACAAGCCCTTTTCCTGCTGCATAGAGAATTCTAGGTGGGATTTGGAGCACTTCAGTAGGATGGAGCATCTCAGCAGGTGCTCCTTGTCAAGATACTTACACATCTGGCACATGTGAGTTAAGTCCTTAACAAGTCCAATTATAGACCAGACTATATACCTACAAGGGTTTTCTTGCAAGGTTTAAGACTGTGAAATTTAAAATCTACTATTTCCAGGAGTAGAGGGACTTAATATAGATCCTAATGGAGTGAAGAAAAACAGAAATGAAGATATATATAAATTAGATATAACATTTGTACATTTTCTAGGATAGTCAATATCCAAAGAAGATGTAAATGGCATTCAAAATTCATACAATGTAAAATATAAATGGTGTTATCAATGTGTGGGGGTATTTATATAAAATATGTGGCAGATAAATGTATTTTACAAAGAACTGGTAACAGTCAGGCAAATTCACATTTAACACGGCATACTTCATAACTAGTCAAGACCCAGACTTTTTTTTTCTTTAAATTTAATGTGTCACATTAGTCTCCTAGCAGAGATATAAGTCAGTGCCTTCCTTAGACTATTCATATGTTACTTCCTCCAGGTATGACAGAATAGCCACAGAATAAAAGTACATATTAAATCCATTTATCCCAATCAGCTCCTGTTTAAATCAGCGTGAGTCACACAGCCATTGATTTGATGTTCCTTAATTGGTGCTTATAACACTGCTTTATTCTGATTATTCTGTCATAAAGGATTATAACAGTGACATACTTCTAAATATTGTATAGCAAATTTACATTTCTATTAGTGTACAGTATTATCCTCCACCAGATATCTCTTCAATCTGTACACTAGACTACAACATGCCAGCTATTTCTTGTAGTGTATATATAGTCCCATTTCAGTGCTGACTCACAACAGCTCCACTGGAATCATGAATCACTTTCCCATAAAATAAGAATTTGACCACATAGCACCACCAGACGCGAAGCAAAAAAACCGAAAGAATGTCACCAAAGCCATGCTGATTAAGGTCTGTCTAAATTAAAAACCACTTTTAAGTTTTTTTGCTTCCTCCACCTTGAAAGCACGAGCCAAACCCCTGCTTCCTCTCCATTAAGACTATCAGTTTTCTTCCTTACTGTGTTACAGTCTCACCCTCCAGAAGAAGGAGATCGAAGCACTGAGGCGTGTCCAGAGAAGAGCAGCAAAGCTGGTGAGGGGTCTGGAGCACAAGTTGTATGGAAAGCACCTGAGGGAGCTGGGGTTGCTTAGTCTGGAGAAGAGGAGGCTGAAGGGAGACCTTATTGCCCACTACAGCTACCTGAAAGGAGGTTGTAGCGAGGTGGGGTCAGTCTCTTCTCCCAGGTAAGCGACAGGACAAGAGGAAATGACCTCAAGTTGCACCAGGGGATGTTTAGATTGGGTATTAGGAAAAATTTCTTTACTGAAAGAGTGGTCAAGCACTGGAACGGGCTGCCCAGAGAAGTGGTGGAGTGGAAGGAAAATAAAAAAGGAAGAAATAATTTCAGCGTGCAGCAACAATGAACACTGTCCTGCTTCTCTCTTAGCAAGCTCAGCTTTGCTTACTCTCCACCTCCTACAACTCAGCACAGCAATTCCCATTCACTGGGGACCGATTCCACACATATCTCTGCTGCTAACACAAACTTCATGCTCCCAGACACAGCTCTACAGGAAGATGTGAACAAAGTATTTTGCATCAGCCACATTCACACTTCTGCATAACTTTGCACTGAATGTCTTATAAAGAGATAACAGATCAAAATGTCATCTTAATTTTTTGGTAGAAAAACTGACTGCAAGCAAACTGTGGTATGTTGATACTATACTGTTTACCCTAAACTTTCAATACATTTGTCTATTTCTTTGTAGTTAAAAAGTTTTAATATCTTCACTAAATGTTTTCATTAATTTTTAGTATTTGCATAAAACTCTGTACGAGGCATAGGACAAACACCCCCTCAAACACATTACAGGAATATCATTAGAGTGGCCAGGTTATACACTCAAAATTTAGGTAATGATGGGTCTATAGCTACCTGTGCAATTTTTACACCCTTCTTCCTTGTCAATGTACAGAACTAACAGTCCTCCTTCAGCACCCATTCTCTCATGAACAACAAAAGGCTGACACCCTCGTAGCAGGTGCACCATGTTAACCTAAACATAGCAGTAACTTTTCTGATATACTTTTCTATCAAAATTATTTAGTATAGTATCTTCACACTACTGGTGTGAGCAGAGAATGTATTCTTATCTCATTTTACCAGTGGTTAACTAAGGTGTAGAAACATTAAAGCCTGAAGTCTCCATCCATGTGGCTGCAAACACCTACGATGTGATTTTCCAGAATACTTTTAACTGCATGAGAGTTCATCAACAAACCCCATTTTAGCAATTCACATACAAGCAAGTCAGATCCCTAGAAAATGAAGAATGGTGAGAGGACACTCTTAAAGTTTGCCTTTGTGAATGACTAACACAAAAGATGTGGCAGAAGTAAGGCTGGAATCCAGTTCTCCAAAATCAGTCTTAACCAGATAACCTTGTGCACCAGTCTCTGGCACAAATGAAGTGGAGTTTTTGCACGCGACAGCAATTCACAGCCTTGAAACGTCCTTAAATCAGGTCTGTCAGGAGCAGAGGGAAAAGTTACAATGATATGTATATGCTATAATTAATCCCTGTTACATTTTTTGTTATACAAAATAATAATAATGATACACAAAAGTGTTCTCTGTTGTGGCTTCCTAACTTTATGTTCTTGATTTTGCAACTTTACTAATGTTCTTTTAACATGGCTTTTGGGCATTTGAAAGTTCTATATGCACATTAGCTGAAAAACAGGAAGAAAAAAACCCAGATATTCCATTCTATGACATGACACCTTTTTCATGGTGAGCAACAGAGAAGCTTAGATGAAGCACCTACACTTCTGCCATTTGTGCTAACCAAGTGTTGTGAACATTGTATCTTACTCCCTGTGCAGCCAAGCAGCAGCAGCGAAAGAGGCACACACTTTATCAGTGTTTTCACAGACACTGCCAACAGAAGAGAAACTCTGAGAGTTTCACTGCAAGCTTTAGGGAGAATGCAGTTTGTGTAAACAGGTTTTTGTGCTTGTTTTGAGGGAGCTGCTACAAAACTCTGAGTGGACAGCTCTGGCCTGACCCCTCTAACCTATTCATGACTCAGCCACAGTTTAACTATCCTGACAGTTAAAAGATATTTTGAATGTAAAAAAACAAATATCCTTTGTGATACTTAAACCCAGTATTTCTCACCCTATCCATAGCAGACTTAGGAAATATTCTACTGATTCCTTTAAGCAACTGTTTTTACTCTCAAAGGGTGACTAAAAACCGCTGTACATCCATATGCAATTTCTGAGGAGCTTCATGTCTCCACCAGAAAACTTACAGGAGTCCAGAGCTCATAAAATTTTAAAGTCACTGTTCTGGCCTGTCTTCAGAGCGCTTCACTCATGTCAAATTCATCAACCACTACAGCCTTTTCCGAGTCTCTTCTCCCTGGCGAGCTGCTTCCTAACATGAACTTGTGCAGTTGATTATTCTTACTTAAGTACAGTATGCAGCATTTGTTGAATTGCACCTTATTTTTTTGCATAACCTGTGCTCTTTGTTTAAGTAATTTTAAATTCTTGTCCTGTCTTCCAAAGTGCTTGGGGGCAGAAGGCTTTGGTATAATTTGCAAATGTAATTCTCTCTATTCATCACTGAACAGTACTGAAAGCACATGTTCTTCTGCTGTAAGCAGCTCATGGTCGTCATCCTTTCTCTGAGTTTATAAGAACCTTGTCTTTAGACACACCATATGTTCAGAGCATTGCTGCCAATAGAGGAA
>NW_010161488.1:28341-45232 GCF_000695765.1 Mesitornis unicolor | reverse complement strand
ACTCTTTCCTTTTGATACGTTTTCACTCATAAATTCCCATCTTGCACTTTTTGCAAAGGAGAACACATGGATGGGATAATACTTTCAGGCACTTTGCTTTCCTCCCTGCATAGGCCAAAACATAATTCTCACCCTGAATTCATACCTTCTACATAATTTCTGCACTTTTCTCAATGTCTATGTAGACCTACAGCAGAGGTATCTGCTGCATATATTTCTGCAGAGACACCTGAATTAACTGCAGTTTATCCCTTGCCAGAACTGCAACTTTGCAGCAAGGATTCATGGTTTTTTATGTACGGGGGGGCACATAAGCCCCCGTAGATATTTTTGTTCTGAAGTCCATCCCAATTTTACTATAAAGTAAGATTTCTCAGCATTATTAGTGGAAAGCCACATGTATCTTAGAATTAAGGATATAATAGATATAGGAAGTTTGGGACTGCTGATACATTAATGAACAGTGCTGTTTCCTATTTAACATCTATTTAGCTAGAAAAGGATTTAGAAGAGAGGGTAATGCCATTAAGGATTTAAAACTGTCTCATATGTACAGGCTGAAAAAGTTCAAATACCTGTTTGAGACCTCTGACAAACTCGCAAAGACCTGACTCAGACAGATGCAGGTAAAACCTGACACCTTAAGAACTGCATAAAAGATAAATTTGGCTTGAAGATGTATTAGGGAATATAACGAGAGGGGAAGCATTATTGTTTCCATCTTTCTTCCTGACTAGAAGTAGTTCCATAATGTGTTTGACCAGCATGCCACTAAACAATGTACAAAAGCACTTACTTTCTGGCCCCTTCAGCTCAAGTAAGCTTTGCAATGTGTTTTGAAATTCTTCACATCTTGGAGAATTCTGCTGTTTTCTGAAAATGTGCCTAACTTGAACTTCCCATGTGGTCCTCATTTAAATGCAAATCAAACAATTAGCAATTTAAAGTATACTAACAGATAATTTGTATTTCAGATACTTGGTCCTGAAATGTGTTAAGGCTTGAGCAAGAATTCAATTTTTTTTTCACAGCTTCAGATATGCACGCATCATCTTAAATTTACCTGATAATTGAATATTTTCATAGTTAGAAAATGTATAAATATTTCGCATATTCAAAGCCTGACCTGGCAAATTATAACAGGCTCTTCAGGCACAGGGAAGTTAAATAACACATTTGTACTAAATGTCATGAAATCTTGTTGAACTGCAGATACCTGTCCTCTGGGTGCCAAGAAAGTAATCTTCTCCTTCCATGAAGTTTTTGCATTGAGGGTACAAGTACTGTGAGGGTACAAGTACCATTGAGGGTACTGTGGTGAAATCCTGACTCCAGTGTAGTCAGGTGTTTTGAAAGTAGGATTTCACTCACAATGTTACGGTGAACTAATTGATATTTGATATAATTAGTTTTGAATCTTCGGTTAATTTTATCACAGAATAAACTGAATGTCCAAGGACATACCTCCATTCAGATACAATCCTACTTTCAAGATGAAATTTGTACTGAGGTGTAATTCCATGAACTCAAAACCAAGGAAAAACATAAATTTAGGAATTTTGATAATTACAGAATATATTAATACAACATTAAGTATTCTAACTTCAGGGACAAAAATGTCCTTCTGCTCAAAATTCTAAAATCTGAGATGAATCTTAAAATTTACAAAGAATTCTTGGCATGAATACATTAAGGTGCATTAAATACCTGACATACTAGAACACTATGAAACGTGAATATTCTCAGTAATTTAAACTTTGGAGAAGAGTAAACCATGCTTGCAACTTAGCATCAGTATCAAAATGAAGGTGGTCATCATAGCACCAGTTATTCATACTGCTCAGTCCCAAACCTACAAACGTGGAGACGATGAATTGAGCCTTCAAATTGGTCAGATCTATACTGCAAAAGCATATAGTGTAATGATGTGTAGTCACACCAAGTTTTCCCTAAGCACTTCCTTTAATTAACAGGAGGAACACATATGTCTTGACTTGCTGTCTGATCCTACGAAGACATAAAGTGACACTTCTCTGTAGTCATAGTTGAAACTGGTTAACATAAGGGGCCCTAAGCTTGTTGAAGAGAGCAGGTACAGACCGTATTAGTTTGTGAAGGAGATGACTTCTTAGCATTCCTCAACATTAGCAGTTCTTCTGAGCTTACATTGCTCGTGGTCACTTAGAAAACCAGCACCCAAATGCGTTCATGCTTGTCCCTAGTCAGAAAACCATTTTATTCAGTAACCAGGACAGAGTTGGTACTAATGGAAATACACCTAAGAGAGTGCGATCTAGATATAACTTTTTTTTGTAATTCTGAATATCTAAGCCAGATGATTTTCCTGTTTTTCTATCTAGAATAGTTGAAACTAGAAATCTCTTCTGAAGAATTTTTAAAATTCATTTTAATGTTGTTTTAATGTTATTTCATGCAAAGAAAAAGGTTAAAATAAATACTTTGCTGTCCCTTGTTATTTTTTTCTCAACTAAATTTTAGGGGAAATTCTTAGAGGATAAACCAATTAAATCCCAATTGTCACTGGTATACAAACGTTGCAAGCTATACACTTCTGCAGTGGACCACCATTGCATTTGAATTTCAGTTCTGTGTACCAGGTTGCACGAAAGTACCACAACGCTAACTGCAGCCCTCCTGAGGGATTAATATATGAATGCTTAATGATGTTAATCCACTTTTAGATTACTTATGTTTAACGACATGCTTTCCATGCAAACATATATAAATATTAATTTTGGACTAGAAGATAATCGTTCAACATGATAACAATTAAACAGCTGTAACCTGTCTTGTGTTAAGTAATGGAGCTGCAGGCAAGCCTCATAAACAGATGGTCTTACCCACCCATGCTTAATGTTAAAGACTTTTTAAAAATGAGGTGTTGACAAATCTGAACAAGAAGGCATAGTTTTAATGCAAATTGGACAATTTGCAATTTAGATTACTCTAAAACTAATTTGGTCTATAGAAAAAATTAAGCTGCATTGTAAAACTGAGATGTTACACAGCACATGGATATAGCAGATTCCCCACCAACATAATTATTTACTAATTTCATTCAGCTAACAGAGTTTAATGGAAAAACAGCTGGAAAAGTATTCATATTTATGGGCTTCCTATGACAGTTGCTTAATTTACTCATGGTACATGCCAGTTATATCACAAAAAATAATAGACTTTCTGAAATAATATCTGTTCCAATCTCACAAAACAACTACTCAGACAGAAGAGGGTCACTGAACTCATTGCAACCCAGGACAGAAAGGAAACAAAAACATATTTTAGCACAACTGTGTTATGAAAACTTAATTACAGAGCAAACTTCCATCCAGGCTATCACCTGGGCACCAGCTGTGCATGTTCAGTTTTAGATCACAATGAGATGCAGGTTGAGCTTCACAAAATGATACATAGATGTGCACCTCAGACCCACCAATGTCACTCCCAGACCAAATAAACAATTGACAGGTGATTTTCCATAGCTTTTCTATGGAAATCTTGATTTAACGTGTTCTCATGTGGAAACAGGAAATGGTAAAACATTACAATTCTCAGGAGGAAAAAGACAGTAAGCAATTTAGATGCCTTAAATTGGTTAGTATTTGAAACACACATTGCCAGTGTTCAGTTCAAACCTGCAAGATGCTAAACAACAGCAGAAAGTCTTGAGTTTTGTTAATTCTTACTAGATTCATTTTGTCACAACACTGAGCATGTAGTTATCTAAACATCTTTGACATAAATTTTGGAAATAAGTGTTCAGAGCAATGGCAGTGACTCACAAGTGTGGCCTACATCAGATGTGCTACTGAAGTTGGAGCTACCCTGTGGCAGAGATGCGTAATGAAACAGTGGATATCAGCAATACACATCAGGTTTACGGCATTAGTCAAAACAATCTTACCCATCTTACTATACACATTGCTAAAAAAAAGGTAAAAACCACTGCTTTATTTAGTCTATTCTGTTCTCTCTCACAAATCAAAAGGATATAAAATATGTATGTATATTATTTTCCAATTCCAGTCTTTCAATCTTCAGCTTTAGGGAAATGCTGATGCAAATGCTACAACCCAGGTAAGCAGATACCTTTTCTGAACAAAAAAAGGCAAACCTTTGCAATCACCTATGATTTTGCTTCTCAGTGTCCAGAAGTATCGAAATAAAACAAAAAAAATGGTCCCCAGAAGTTTAGAGCAATTAGAATTTCTGTTGGCCAAATTCCCATTTGAATATCTTGAAATACATATAAAAACAACAGAACTCAAGAAGCAATCTAGGATATTAAAGGATATTAGAGAAGAATAAAACTACCTGGTTTTAATTAAGTAAATAGGTTTGTTTTTTTCTTCTTTATTCCCTTTAACACATCAACTAACACCACACACAGTGAGCTAACTGAAAATGAGACTAGACAGTCAGCATTTAGAAACACATAAAAATCATTAGTTGAGGTGCAAAACATTTTTACCATCTTAAACAGCATTCATGCTTCACAAAAATGCTACAATCTCTTTGATCAAATAAGTTATAGATTTAGATGACTCAGTACACATTCCAGCAAGTGCCTCTGTGATTAATGCATACATATTTAACCCATTTTGTGCATCTGGTGGGCTACTCCTTTCCCCAGAAATGAACAACATTTAGAGCTTCTTTGGAATATTCCTTTCCCAAAATGTTGTAAATTTAGGCTGTTGTACTTCATGTGACTTCCAGCTAATAGCTGCAACAAACAAATATATCTGCATTTCTAAAACACCTCATAGTACTGCAGCTAAATGCTTAATGACTTTTAGAAATAAGAAGGATGCAATTATTTATTTTTAGACATATAAAGGGAGAGCGGGAGTCTCTATGCGCAACACAAATTACGTAAATATCCTGCTACCAAGTTGAGAGTTGGAAGTAGCATAAAATGCCTGGGTTACAAATTGAGGGTCACAATAAAAAACTGGTTTGCATGGAGCAACATTCTGATGTCTCTTGTGTTAAGAAATTTATTGCTCAGAAAGAGCTACTACCTACTCTAGGGAAGGTGAGAGAAAGGCAATTTGACTCTTCATCTGCCAAGCTGAGGAGGCCGCAATTTTTACTCCACCAAGTGGAAATACTCATGGAAATGGGCAATAAAATGACCTGGTTTCTCTATAACACTGGGCTCCTAAAGAAAACAGCCCTAAGAAAAATAAATATAACAGCAGGCTAGAGCCCGTACCTCATTACTTGTCTTGGAAGATGTAAGGGCAATACAAACAAATCAAACTATCCTTACAGCAGCAGCCACAAAGTAAACACCCATTTAAAGAATAAACAGGTGGGAAGACAGACCTGCTTGCCCAGTGCTGAGGAAAAACTTGTTTGTGTTTAATATGTTGGAAAAATTGTTCAAGAGCAGTTCATCTGTGTATAACTACAACCCTTGAAATGCTGCCAAGGTCAGTCAGACCAACAGCAGAGCGATCTGCTGAGTAATTGCTCGTTCGCAAGTTAAAGCGGTCAAGGGAAAGGCTTTATCCTACTTCTAAAGATTTACTTTATTTTATTGTTCAGAAAGCAGTTCTCTCCCCACTTCCCTATTCTCTTTGTCAGCATGTTTTCTGGAAGCTCCTCAAAAGTGTTAACCCTACTGATTCTCCCTGGGATTTGGCAGATGCACCTTGGTTCCCTCTCCCTCATATGTCTTAGCAATCTCATTAGTAAACAACAAAAAAAATCGATTGTGGTTTCTGTAAAAACAATTCACAAATCAATTTTACTACTTCACACCTGCCTCCCTCCAACAAAAATAAAACCTTGCCTCATCTTCCCGGTGCAACGATGTTGGTATACAGCTGAAACAGGCCTTCATTTTTCCTTCCTTCAAAGCCCACACCACTGTCTCCCATGACCACCAAGCGGAGCACCAGGTCCCCACCGCTCGGTCAGGGCTGTGAGCTTCCTGGGGACACAGCTTGGGTTTTACTCTTTTCTAGATACTTATGCCCCAGTGATGGCTTAGTTGTGCTAAGATATTTGAAGTTACAGCCCTTCCTAAACACCCATGAAAGGTGCAATTCTCCAGCTTCTTTTTAGCTTGTGGCAAAATCGAATCATGCTATATTCAATCCAACAGCTCTACAGCTATCAGAGTTACTATTTTATCTTGTTGCTTTCACTACATCACTTCTTTTAACTGACTCTCCTTCATCTCTCCAAATATAAAACTATGGGGTTTTTTTTACTTATAGGAATTTTTTTTTTACTGTTTGGATTATCTGTGATTTCCCCATTATTTAATGTTACTCTTGCCTTTGTCTGACCTGTGGCTCTTTCTGTCGTTGTCTTTTCAATCCACCTCTAAGTGCTTAGCCATGATGCTTCTCACACTTGAGAGATGTGTCCCATAAATACCTGCAGAGTCACGTTGTCATTCCTGTCGCAGCCTTTGGCAAGCTTCATGCAGTACTCCCCACACACCTAAGTGCAAAGCAGTCATCTCTGACAGTTCCTTTGTCTGTGCTTCCTACCTGTTGTCACACAATAGTTTCTCTGAACAGTTATGCCGAGACAAAACTTGTTTGGATAGGACCCTCCTCCTCTGTTACAGACCTGCATCTTGCACAAAGGGAAGGGAATTTCTCAGCACTACAACTATATAAAATCAGTATAAAAACAATAAACCTTTTGGCAGCTTCTCCTCCACTTTTTCTTAGTCCCCTTGTTTACATGTGTAACTCCACACGCTAGCTCACCGTCAAGCCCTGTGCAGTGGAGAGGGATGTCCTGCTGTACATGTGATATATGGACTGTAAATAACTGAGTAAAAAAAGCTCCACTGATAAAGGCACAGTAATTTCCAAAGGTTTCCAGGTGCTAGAACTAACTTGATTACAGAAACATAGAAGCTGTAATAAGGACGGCTTCTTCTCAATCAGCTGTATTAAACTGCCACTACATTATTTACATGTAAGAAATTTAATATAATTCAAAAATAGAGCATTACATTGACAAGAAGATAATTTTGGGCAGCGAGATCACACTTATTACAAGGTGGAAGTGACATTTTTGTGTAGGAAAGTCACTTTTTAGAGTTTCTTCTCCATAAAAGAAAAAAAAAGGAAAACAATAGGAAGTTTCATTTCCAAAAGACATAAAACTATCACATAAAAATAGAAAAGCACAAATCAAATAATATATTTCCAGTTTAAAATAAAAGTACCCTCCCCCTCAGCAAAAGACTGTTAAAAGGAAAAGACTGAAAAGGAAATTCTTCCACCTCCTTTTCATGACAAACTAAGTAGGAAAAACTCATGAGCCATTTTATAACCATTTCCTTTCTTAAAATATCAACTCCTTTACACAGACTGACAGGTGCAAACATTCTGTTTGAAGAGACAAGCTTCAAAGTAACACGCTTCTTATTCAGCCGTGGCCAGTGGTGTCAGCTGTTTGAATTTTGCAGCAAAGACAGGGTAAAGCATAGCCAGCCTACCAATGGTACAGTGCTCTCCGTTCCATCCCTGGCTACATTCGCACTTCCCGTCTTTGCATGTGCCATGCTCTGTGCAGCGGGGATGGCAGGCTCTCTGGTTGCAGGCTGCACCCGTCCAGCCTTCCTCGCAGCGACATGTGCCCCCCATGCACACCCCGTGCGTGCCGCAGTCCACTGAACAGATCTCTGGAGTTGAGAAAGGGAAGAAAAGGAGGAGGAGAGTGCACATGGGAGAAAGAGGGTAGGTGTTAATTAACATAAATTAGTTTAATTCATCTTGTGAAGAATAAGAAAGGCAAAATATTTGCAAATTAAATCAAAGGAGTTTACTGTGAAAGGCATTTTCAGGTAGGACCTAACAGAATAGGGAGTAGAGAGTTTCATCCCTATGCTGATGCTCACTGAGTTATCCAGCTAATTTAGTGATGCTTAAGTGTCCACAGCTCTTCTCTTAGCTCTGAGTAATTTTCAGTCATAATTTTTGTGATCACATGTCTTAAGAGATAACATAAACGGCACTTAAGACCTACTAGAACTTACAGTGTACTCCTAGTGACTAAATGTACTATATATACGTAGGCCATTGTGTGTTGTGAGTAAAAATCTAGTATTAATCAAAGTTCATTTAAACAAGATTTCCCCGCCCCACCCTGCTCCCTGTTTTCTTTCAAAGTAAAAATGTGCCATTTCTGACACATTTTTTTCATTATAAAGAATCAGCCTTAGTAAGAATAAATTAGTACTATGCTGACATACTGACACATCTGTTAAATATAAAAGATGATTCTCTTTTACTTTCAGTAAATTTGTATCAGTGACAGCTATGAACAGTCTGGTTTAAATAATAGATTGTTAAAAAAAATAAATCAACATACAGCAATTTAACTTGTCATTTACATAAAGTAACAGGATCTTGTAACTGATAGAATAATTGAAAAATATGTTAACAGCCAAAGGTAGTCAGAGGCCAAACAACGCATGTTATGTCTCAGCTAATACAAGACAATAATTTGAACTGTCAGATTCTACATTTACAGTTTGGGTTCATTTAGTCAGACTCCAGCAAACTTTACTTCTGCTAAGCAGACAACAGAAAAACAAGAGGAGATACAATACAGCCTGAGGGACTTCTTTAGTTTTTTGGCATACAGCTGGCTGTAATCACATACTGGTTCATAGAAGTACTGTATTTAGGTTTTGTTTTCTTGTGAAAGACAACAAACAGTTTAGTAATAAAAGACTGAAATTATTTTTAACAGCAAAAGAAAGAAGCATTCAGTGCAAGAAAGGTTTCCAGCCTCCCAGTCAGCAGTGTTTTTCTTCCTCCACAGAGTATATCTCTGTGTCTCATAGTGCTGTGGAACATTAAACACGGCATCAAGGAGCTGTGACATTTCCCATAAGAGACATCCCAAAACCTTTACGGAGAAAGACAGCTGTAATTTTCCCCTCCTATGTTTTCTTCCTATACAGCATTTTATATCTACTTTGAATTAAATTTTTGATTAAGAGACGCAAGATGGTTTGATTAACTATAGAGTCACAAAACATCAACACAGCTCCAAGAAAGAAAGGTTTATTTCTCTTCAATCTAATCAATTTTTCATTAGGGTGAAGGTGTTTATCAGCTTTTAGCACACTAGCTTTGAGCAAGGTGCGTCAATCTTTGTAATGAACTTATTAATTACAGTTAATTTAATTGAAGTGGAATTGAAGGGCTAATTAACGGACAAACTGCTGATGAAGATAGAGGAAAGCTCTGCTGATTTCAAACCTATAAACCCCTCTGACAGAAATAACTCATTCTTTTTTTTCTTCTAGTAGCTTAACAAAATGTTTATGGTAAGATTTACTTTTTTAGGTGTACCAGTCTGAAGGTCATTTTGCACGACTTCAGAAAATAATCTGTGCATGTTTTCACAAAGTTCTTTTGTGAATTTGACACTTCTGAAATATTTGAGAAGATCAGAAATATTTTATGTTATTTTAATGACCAATCATTCTTTGAAACATAAGGAAAAGATGGAGCATTAACTGGATCATTAAAAATAGCACAGAGGACACTATGTCAAAGATCCATGTTTTGCCTAAGAATTAGAAGGGGTCTCCCACAAATAGCCATTTTTAGTGCTAGAAACGTTCAGGGAAGAATTTTTTCTTCTAAACAAATTTAACAGAAGACAACATTTTATTCTCTCCGTCACTTTTTCTTGAATGTTTGGAACTCTGTCCTATCACTATTGTATGCATAAACCATTACGGCGTATAACAGATCCCGGTCAGGAAGTATATTTATTTTAAAAAGATGGTTCCTCATGAAAAAGTTATATTTATTCATAAGCTGGCATAAAACCAGCTAGCCCATGTGTTCAGTTTTCATTAACAAAATCATCTGAGTTGTTGGATGAACTGTTTTAGACAAATATATGTCTCACAGTTAGACATGATTTCTCTTTTGATATGTGGCTACCAAACAATATTCTAAAAACTCATATTTTTCAAAAGGCTACTGTCATACTTTATAAATATTTAGATTCTGCTCTCTGTGACAGTACTTCCAGTAATTTTTTCCTATGGTTTCTAAGATCAGACTATGATTTTAATAAGCCCGGTTTCAGACTTCAAGAAATCCCTCTGCTTCTTCACTCCTACCAACTCCTTCCACCCTGGCAGTCTGTGCCCTTCCTCAAAAGCTGTCCAGGATTCATTCTTGCATTCCCTTTACCTTCAAACTGGATTGCTGTCCGTTTTTCAAGAAAAGTACCTCCACTTAGCTGGAGAGATTTTTTAAATGGGACCATCCCTAGTTTCACTAGTGTAGTTTTAAGTTTCTACATAAGATGATACTTAGATCCATACACTGTACAAAGAACACTCTAATTCTATGTGAAGTACCTGAAGTTATCAGGTGAAGGCAGCGAAAAGACACCAAAAACCAAATAAATTGATTTTCAAATACTTCAAATTCATCAGTTATTTTGAACCTTTGAATCCATTTACAGTTCATGATGAGGCCAACTCAAAGACTCCCATCAGCTCAGCAGGTCAGGTCCTAACACAATAATGTCATTAGAATGCGGCTATTCAAGACGTCATTTCCAAAATACAAGTGTTTTTAGCCCTTACCATTGGAGCAATCTGGACCCGTCCAGTTGGGGTCGCAGGTGCAGGTACCACTCTCTTGAAGGTAGGTGCCATGGCCAGAGCACTGGTCAGGGCACATCGTCTTCAGGATTTCACAGTTGCTGCCTCCCCAGCCCGGGTTGCAGTGGCACTCACCATGGATGCACAAGCCATGGCTGGAGCAGGCTGGGTCCAAGCAATCCGCTGCGGGGAGATGAGAAAGATCACTGTAAGCTTCCAAACAGCAGTAACTAACTCCTAGATGCAATTTTCTTTGTAAAAACGCCTAGCTTCCACATCACTTTCTGGTACTGTGAAATCTGTGTGTGCCTATAACTGACATCAAGATACTTACAGGCTACCACTAAATTAATGGAGAACCTTTCAAGGTTTGCTAATTTTTCTGAAATACAAAAAGATTGGCTTCAGGTGTTGTGCAATTGATCTCTGTTCTGCCTAACTGCAACAATTGTCGGGTTCTATTGCAACAATTGTCGGGTTCTCTGCAGCACTTGGTATCAACTGACCCGATCCACCACTATGGAGTTTTGACAGCTGTATAGGACCCTCAACTTGTTTCAGAAATAAATGAGTTGCATACTGTCTATTTGTCTCAATTCACTTTAATGTGCTTTAGATGACGAGATTTAATTTAGCAATTTGACTCAATAAAATGTTAAACTTGTAGGGTCAATGGTCTGAAAATTTAATTCCAGAGACTTAATTGCATTACTTTGTACGTGGAGATCAATAAAATCAATTTGATTGACGAAGAAAATGGCGCTTTTTACTCCCTAAAAAAATAGAATAGAAAATTAACTGCATCTTGCAGTACACCAGAACAAATATTATTATGCCAATCTCTGGAATACAAAAATGATGCATCAGTTTTCACTCTGATACATTTGAATCAGTACCTTCCACAATGTGGTTGGTGAAAAAGATCACTGACAAATGCAATACATCAATGATTTATTCTGTACTGCGAAAATTCAGTAAGTCTTCCTGCATTTCAACACTTACTTTTTGTGTGCTTTCTTCTTAGCTGACCTCAGCCAGAAAAAAAATAAATAATGGCAAGCAAAAAGATATCAGACATTATTAAGAATTTTCGCACTGATTACTTGAGAATAAATAAAGTATAATAATTCTGTGGAACTCAGTGATACCAGTGATTTCCATGCTTGATATTCAGTACTTTAAAATGATTTTTTTAAGAAATACTGTTAGTGTGTATGATCTTGATCTACCGAAATTGATAGAGCTGGATGGCCCAGCTGGAAACATGACCAACAACAGCAGGCAGCTGGGGTAAAGATGTACTAATTTACCTTCTTCACAGTTTTCTCCTTTGTATCCGGAGTTGCAGGCACAAGAGCCCATGATGCAGATGCCCCGGCCCCCACACTGGGGATCAATGCACTGAGTTGAGGGCACATCACACTCAGTGCCCTTCCAGCCGCTGTAGCACAGGCAGCGTCCCTTGGAGTATTGCCCATTACCACTACACAGCACCGGGCAGGCTGCTGTGAAATAAGACATGGCAGGAAAATTAAAACCGAGTTCTTCACCAAAGCTTTATAAAGAGGAAGATCTAAGAAGCAAGTCCCATGCCAGTTGCTATCCTGATGTATTTGTCTTTGTGCTCGCTTAAACTGACTCAAGAAAAACATTGGGTTGATTTACCTCTTGAACAATCGGGGCCCAGAAACCCAGCAAAACAATGGCAGGATCCAGAAACACATTCACCGTTACCATGGCAATTTCGGGGGCATTCGACCACAGACTCTAGAGGGAAAAAAAGGAGAATAATTCACAGACGCCCACCACGTGAAGTACCTGTCATTTGAACCACTACTAACTGACAGCACGCTCTTGCTCAGAGAGAAGTGTTTACATTTGGTTTCTTTGAAGAGCATGAATAGCTGTGAATTTCTATTGTTGATGCCTCTAGTATCTTAGGACATTGCATTCCAACAAAAAGGCTTAAATTATAATGGTAAAACCATATGAGCTCCATACTTAAGATCCAGCCCTGTGCCATTTAACAAGTACTTCAAAACAGCGTCCTCCTTTCAAGCACTGTTTTACCAGAAGGTACGCTCCTTATGACTTAGACCAAGTAATTAAAATATGCATTCTGCACTTTATTCTGAGCAGCAAAAGAAACACTATGAATGGAAAACCTGTGAGAGAAGGTCAGACCGTTTAACTACAGAAACATATCTCTGTATTTCTAAAAAACCTGACCAGAGCTTAGCATTTGGTAAGAGCTTTGAAGATTATGCTTACCTATAATTATGGTATTAAAAGACACCTGCTCCGCATTTTTCCCATCATTATAAAAGGCCAGGTGCCAGATGCCAGAATCCAAATACTGGATAAAACCTGCCTCGTGGAGGCTGACAGACCTTGCCTGCCGCCCCGCTCGCTCTGACTCCAGCAGGTTGCGTTGCTCCCTTGCAATCAGCCGACTGCCATCCAGGAGCTCCACAAAGTCGTACTGTGGGGAGGAACAGACAGCAGCTTGACAAGTCACAGTATGGCCCATGCCACCACTAGCTCCCCCACAGCATCCTGACACTATGCTTGTATTCTGACCAAGAGTTTCCTTGTGGAGCAGGGAAGGAGCACCTGAAACCAATCCTTGCTTATTTCTTTGCCTCTTGCTAAGACTTCAAACAAAAATACCAACTAGTCCTCATGCTTATTAGAATGGCTTTTTCAGTGACAAGTGGACAATGAACCTATCACATATATTGGCAGGAAGAAAACATCAGTTGAAATAAGTCTACAGTCATGACTGACACCTGAATTACAGGTGAGAGCTAACTTTCAAAGTGTGTTACATGCATATGGGTTAATAGTAACATCCAACACCAACAATTTTTCTTTTCATTTAGTTTCAGAGGAAGGATTAAATTGCTCGATCCCCATTTTGGACAGTCTGAAGTTCTGGAGGAAGGACAGCGAGAGCTTTACTTCCTATTGCAGAAGCCCAAAAGAGGAGATGGAAAGCATAAAACATTGCAACTGTTGTAAATGACAAACTGTCAATAAATATGGTACCTCAGGTCAATGGACAGCACATGTTGCTTTGTTAACAGCCATCAGTGAGCTTAGAAAAATGTAGCAGCATCTCTGCTGATACAACATGCAAACTCAGAACACAAGGTTTTATGCATGTTAATCTTAACCAGTGCTAATAGCACCAGGAGGGCCAACTCTGCTCTGGGCCCTGCACTGATTTACACTACCTGGGAGTCTGCTCGCATGGCCTGAAAGATGTCTTCCACATATTTATCACATAAAGATCAATGTGTATATAGCAAACTTAAACAGGTAGGAAAATTAAAGAGCATTCTTCCTTGTGGTAGATTGTTTCTGCTCTCCCAGCCGAGTCTGGTCACAGTTTCACTTTTACTCTGAACCATGTTCATTTTATGAGGCGAACTGTAACACATAAATCTTCAATTTTCCCATAGGTTGGAGATTTCTCTCAAATGGAATTACATCCAGGGCCTATTAACGTAAAGGCCAGTATGTGAATCTGCTGATTCACCTCAGCTAGGATAGCATTGGTTACCGGGACCAGAGAATCAGTGGTTTTACACCCTGACTTGTGACCTTCAGAAATTGCTCCCAGGACAAGAGAAAAGATGAGCCTTTGTCCTGGAACATGAGCTTAAGCAAGAATGTTCTCTTCTTGAAACTGCAGGCCAAAATTCACTGCTATTGTAAGAATGTTTTTCCCCAGTAAACAGAATTATCTTCCTACTATTCAGGATGTGAAGGAAATGCATAGTTAATACGCCTCTATCAACACCCGAGACACTTTTCCAGCTATGCCTAAACCAGCAGAATAGAACATAACGTGATTAGGATGTGCAGAAGCTGGTACCTAGGCATGCTGTCACTCTGAATGCACATTTTGGAAGGGCACCAATTATTCAAAGCCATTCAACATTCTCATTTGTCAGAGAATTAAATATTTATCTTATTTTGCAAGAGAGAGAAAAACAATTTTAGTTGGGTTCTTTTTCCCTCCTGCCTGACTCAAGAATGTTTCCTTCTGGCCACATTTTTTACTAATATTTTAAAAAAGAGAAAGCTCAGGGAGCCCTAAGTTTTATCAAGTCATTTATGGACATTAGGGGCAACCTTGCAATATGCATACTGCAGATGACAGTTTTTTGTAGAGGACAATTTCAAATGAAAACTGTATTTTTGATATAAGAACAAGTGATCAGACTACTTGACTGACCACAGAGAGTATACTAATGGCTGACAAGCAAAGTACAATGAATGATTTTGCATTTGTAATGTAATAAGGACATATGTAATTATCAAAACACTGTTTTAGGCTACACTTCAAAAGCCGTACAGAGGGGAATTTGCTGTTCAGTCTGTCCCCTGGCAAAAAACAAGAATTGACCGTAAACCTTTTAAAGGCTGGGTTTTTTTATATTTAGGACACAATAACAGAAACAGACTGGAAAAACAATTATCTTCATAAGTCAAAACCATACTAATTTTATTTTCTTCCTATGAGGATAAACTAATCACCTTTATATTGAGTTTAAATGTGCTGATTTGCCCTACCACTCCATTCAGTTTTGCTTTAAACCAAAGTCCTTTTTTATTCTTAAAGTCTCTTTAAATACACATATTGATTCTGTGGCTGCAATGGAGCTGACATTTTTA
This sequence comes from Mesitornis unicolor, assembly GCF_000695765.1. NCBI lineage: Eukaryota > Metazoa > Chordata > Aves > Mesitornithiformes > Mesitornithidae > Mesitornis > Mesitornis unicolor. The sequence continues at coordinate 29,910 of NW_010161488.1, read as the reverse complement.
GAAAGTGTCACAAAGACTTTCAGGCTCGCATTGATTGGGTTTTGAATGGACAGCCACCGTCAATTATTTCTGGTTGATTTATTTATGATTCCCCAGAAAGAGAGAACTATGCATCTCAGATTGGTCTGTGACACACACACAGTGACTGTGGTTGAGATGGATTTTGGTACCTAAAGAGAATACAGAAACACTACCAAAAGTCCTGTCCCAATTACAATGTATCAAATAACTTCCTACATGCTGTAGGAATTATTCTGGATTATGGGACAGGAGGAGAGTTAAATTTGCTGCATTCTGTTTTTATTTTGTGAAGAAATGCTAAGCAAGTGATAGGAATGGTTTAGATACAATCAATCGTGTTCCAAGACGAGGCTGTAAACTAGAAGACTTCTTGAGATCTCTCCCAAGCTCATTTCTATCATACTTTCATTATGGTAGGATAATCGACATCAGAGGTTGTACAGCTATGGAAAGATAAGACTCCACTTTCCTCTTACTCACTGGTTTAAACTCAATACAAAAAAAGAGGTGGATAAACAGGCAAAGGGTCTGGGAGAGAAGTGGAGAATGAGGTGGCAAATGTAATGTGCACATTTTGCATAACAGCCAAAGGTGACATGAAGAGAAGACAGATATCCATGGAAACACCAAAGCTGTAAGGAGGGTGCTAAAGAAGATGGTGGAGTGTGGTTACACATGGAGGGTATCTTGTTGGATGGGGGCAGCTGGCAAGGAAACTACGAATGCTGGCACGGTGCAGGTAGTAATCAGTTCTCTATTATTTAACACAAGATCTGAGAATTCAAATACTGACGTTTGAGAAACAGGCAGCAGTTGCTCATTTGCATAAATTTTGTTATTAGCACTTGTCACTCTGTGACTAAGAGATAAGGGCAGATAGTATTCAAGAGATGCAGACATGAAGTGATATATATGGGTGAGATCCTACTTTTCAAAGTCCTCATGAAACAACCCTAGTTTTACACATCCAGAGATGGGCTCTGAGCCAAGTTTTGTCATTCTGGGATGAGATCTTGGAGTTATAGTAGACAGATCTACGCAAATATCAGTTCTGCAATTTAAAAAAAAAAAGTAGTCATCATTAAGGCATTGTATGAAACCATCATAGTTCAACATTTGCTATGTACTGCACTGTTCTGGTCTCTCAATCTCAAAAAGGGTGTAGTAAAACTAGAGAACGTTCAGGACAGGGATGATCAAAGGACTGAAGCAGCTTTCATACAATGAATGACTAAATAGACTGGAAAAAAATACAACTCATTGAGGACACTAGAGATCTATGAATCAAGGGTGGCAAGGAAAAGAAATTGGTGAGAAACTCTCCACTCTCAAACTAAAAGTACCAGGAGGCCACCTCAAAACACACTGAGAGATGTATAGCTAAGCTGTGAAACTCCTTGCTGCAAATGTCATGGATGCGAAAGGCTTCCATAGGTTCAAAGATGACCAGGTAAATCCATGGGAAAAAAGGATCTATCAAAGGTTATAAAAGACAAAGACAGCACCTTTGACTCAGTAAGTCCTTCAGCCTTAAAAAGCAGGAAGGCA
>NW_010161488.1:23125-28310 GCF_000695765.1 Mesitornis unicolor | reverse complement strand
GTAGGGAAAATCACTGCAAATCTCTCATGATTCTTTTTATTAATGTATTAATCTCTACATATCTGCTAATGGCCACCACCGCAGACAGAATGCTGGGCTAGATGGGCCTTTGATGAGACCCAGAGCGGACATTCATGGGTTTTTCTAATATGGTTGTGTGAAACTCGGAGCTATACAAGTTGGCTGCCTCACCTGGTGGAAGGATATGCAGTGAAGCGCAGAATTAGCTGTTAATCCACCCCTGCCAGCTATCCCTGGCTTGCATCTATCATTAGTACAAGCCATAAAGGTTAGGGCAAATAAGAAAACAATAAATAGATTTATGGTTGCAATCCCCTCAATAGTCTATTTCATTAGATGTCCCTTTGCCTAAATATGTATGTTGTTCATATAAGCTACTTCAGTGAAATACATATTTTACCAGTACAAGTTGTGCTTTGTGATTAAAACTTTGTGGCAGAAAGGCTTAAACTGTTGAGAAATATTTTACTATACTTTTTTTCCCCACGTGGAGGAGCACAGTCACAAAAAAACCCAAAACAAACAACCCACACAACTGCTCACCAGAACTGCACTTTTAGGAGATTACATACATGCTTTATCTCAGGCACCTAAACCAGACATCACTGGGTTCAAGGCTGTATAAACACTCTGATGACCCCACACCCCTGGGAATCTTCAGCAGCCCTAGAAGTTCACCAGGGCATTGATAAGTAAGTGTGGCTAATTTTTCAAGATATCAAGTATCAGTCAAATGGCTTGTAAAAAATACTCTAATTATATACCAGGCAAAAATAGGACACAAGAGCTTGACCTATATGCTGGGAACAATATATCCAAAACGTCACAGAAACTACAGAAGATATACCAGCAGGATACTCATGCGATTCTTTCTGTTTTATCATACTTAAACATGAATAAGGACTTGGGTAGTAGGAATCCAAAGGGAAAGGAGTCTGTGTAACACAGATGATAGGAAACGATTTTAGTTACCACCTTTCCCCAAGTTTTTGGATAAAGGGTACCCCTATTTCAATCTTTTGCCAGGATAAAGAATCAAGGAAGGATTGTTTTTCATAGGTGTATCTTACTTGCATAACATCTCACATAGATGCACAGTTTGGATCAGCTTCTTCAGTTTTATTCATTATTGCCACACATGTATTCCCCTAGCTCCTGTTATTACTGTTATCATTGAGATGGCATTTGTATTCCAAACCCCTATTTCCAATGGCTGATAACTTTCTGAATCAATTTGTTTTCAGCTAGAATTTCTCATGCTTGTTGTCAGCCTGAGGGTGGCTGTTCACATGTGAAGCTCTGAAGAAAATCCATTTAATAAATTTTATGAGGATCAAGGTTTTAAATAAACCTAAGTGCATTTTCTTCATTCAGTAAATTGTTTGTAGTGTAATGGAAACTAAACTGAAAAATAAAGGTAATGAAACATTGTGTTACAGCTGAAGGAAACTCTTTTGCTGATGTTAATCCTTCCTCTGTGGTTTGCGATCACTAAATAGGTGATATAATTAGCAATATTTCTATGTTCTAGGTCTTTTAAAAGTTATGCCTGAAGAAAAAACAAAATAAATTTAAATAGTACAGCAGCATGCAAATAAAAATTTTAAAAATCTGGGATTAAAAAAAATTTGAATTTAGAAGTTATGTATTTGCTGTTGCAACTGCATATCAGCCATAATCAGTCAAGCTTCATTCCAATTATACCATTAGGCTGATATACTTAAGAGTTCTGTGCAGGGCAAATCTATCTACTTTAAAAAATTAAAAACCAGTAAGACATTGCATAATTCCCTAAATGGGGTAGAAGAGCATGAGCTCAACTCCCTTTTCAGGTGGCACAGTGGTTCAGAGCCAGCACTTGGACAAACATTGAGCTGCAAGAAATCTAAACTAAGAGGGTCTTAGATCTTAAAAATAAAAACTGAATACAATTGATTCTACAATGCCATCGCAGACAACGATTCTCTCTTTCTCCTGCTAATCCAGAAAGCTATTAATTGTTTTATACTTTAACTTTTCTAGACCTATGGATAAAAAGTGCTTCTTTGTTGCCAGGCAAATGCATGCTCATATGCAATAAAAGTCCCCATTAGAAACCTTCTGAGGGGTGGAGCAGAACAAATCCTCTGGGACACTTAAGAACAAAGTTTCAAGACACTAAATGTCTAGTGAAAACTGACACTTTTACAACCCCAGTTGACTGTATCTTCGCAGACACATACTAGGTATTTTTTCTTTTATTCATTTATTTAGTGAGACATCAAGCTGTAAATACTGTAGCATTTTCTTGTAGAACAAACTGTGGTACATATGTCTATATACCACAGGAAAAAAAATGCCTATAAATTCTGCGTGAAACAACTCCATATCTAAAGCATCATCATTGCTCACAGCATTCAGAAGAGCTCATAAATAAGAATTTCGTGCTCCCCCCACCATTTTAGATGCCATCACTTACAGTATTATAAACGTTTTAGACATCAGATGAGATCAATAAAGTACAAAAATAAAAATAAAAATCAGGCAAATGGAAAAGGATGTCATCATGGGAAAGAAAAAGATACAAAAGAGACAAGCCCACGGTTTTCAATAACATGTCCTACTTTTAACACAAGCAGATCTCACCTGAGTGTGTGAAGGTGGCAAGCCTTTTCGGCCGTATACTCCAATCAATGCATCTTTCTGAAGGGATATATTGAATTTTAGAAATTGTGGCTGATCAATGAAGAGTTGTGATCTCCAAAAAGTCCCAGGGGGAACTTCCTGTATCGCTCTTCGGCCTATATCAAGTTCTCCAGAATCTATAGTGTTGTTTTCTTGTGCAAATCCCCCTGATTTTCCTAACAGGTTAGAATAACAAGAGATCAAAAATTAGTATTCCTTTCTTGCTTTCAATCATCCTTCAGCAAAGCGTCAAATACTCAGAATCACCTCAGATAAAATGTTACCTGGCAATCTTTCTGAATATAAGATCCCAGGGAATTCACTGATTTGGAAATAAAAAGGCACAGATACCACAAATATCTACCAAGTAAAAATACTGTAACTTCTCTTAGCATTAGCATTACAGAAACTGTTTTAGGATTTACAGAAAACTTTTTTCCCCAAAGTATTTTAACAGGGTGTTCCAGCATAAAGTCTCACACCAAAAAAAAGAAGATAAACGGAAATGCTGCATACAGATTTTAATAATAATAGAATAATAAAGCAGTCAACAGAACTAATATACAGTCTTTTCTACATTAAATATCAGACTATTTATACAATACTAATAATGTCTACAGCTGTGGTTTCCTATTTTTTGTTTTTATGCTCCCCAAAAAGAAAGGCAACATTTCTGGCTCTATTGTGACCTTATGTCTTCACTCCCTGGAATGTCTAAATCCTTTGCACTTCCTAGCCTCAGCCCTAAGCTTGTTAGCACCTCCTTGTCCACACTGTCTCCTGAATAAAATGTATAATAGCATGTCAAAGTTTGGTACGCTATTTTCTCTGAAAATGTATTTATGGTGAAGGTCAATTATTAGGAATAAGAACTGAAGGGCATTGATGATTTTTCTGTACAACTATCAGTTAGCCTTAGGAGGCCTGTGATTATGGCTTGGAAACGCCCAGCAGCAGCAAAGAAGATGCTAACATGCAAAAGACGCATGATGTCAAATGCTAATACCGAAAAACTGCACTACTGATTGTGGCATTAAAAAAGAAGAAAATAAGTCATAAACTTGAGTTACAAATGTTTTCTTCAAGTAGGTAAGTCCAGGCAACAGAGACTGAACCTACACTGCAACTTGAGTACAGAACAGTGTTATCCAGTCTGAAAGGCTCTGTGCCATCCTGGTGAAGCACTATCAAATAAATAAAAGGGGTAAAACTGTTCCAGTCCAAGCTGATGACCCCACAAGGCACTGTGCTGTACGTTATGAACAGCACAGGTCTGTGAACGCTCCGAGATCTCCACGTTGCCCACTGGCGCACAGGCACACGCTAAAATCTGGCAAAGACTACAAACCATTTGCAAAGCTCATCAGCAAAGAAACTGTGGTTTAGTTGTGATAGTGTCTTCTACCTGTCAGATTTGATGGAAACAGAACTACGAAGACCAATGAAGTGGTCTGCACAAACTGTCACCACCCAGCTCTAAAATTGGGGCTGGCTTAGGTAAGTTTGCATCAAGTCTGTCTGAGGCCAAAGACTCCGATCCGAGGTTCAGGCACTGCCTCCATGCCATGTGGCTGGACATAGGCAGTTTCAGAAGCTCCTGCCCATCCTGAGTGAAGCAATATAAAGAAAAATGTACCTGTAGTTACAGTCCGCTGTGTTTTTACCAATTTATACTCTTTTTTTTTTTCAGCAGCTAGTCTATTAAAGATTGCACTAAACTCATCTGAATGTGATATGCGTGTTCGAGTGACGCTGACTTGTTTGCGTACAAGTGTTCTGCCAAACTGACAATGCTCTGTTGCTGCCCTGTCTTTTACGTTCCGATTCTACATTATTCATCATTTGATGGTACAAACTGACACAACCTTTTTGCAAACATTTAGACTTTAAAAAACTAGATTAAAATCTGAAATGCCAGGTGAGGTCATAGATTGATCCTTGCCACTTTTTGTGCATCCAAGATGAACAGAGACGGCTGCTGAATTAAACAGGTGCAGAAGTGCTACTGAGAGGCCTTGAGTGGGGGCTTGTATCATCATGAGAGCTGTGCCACAATGGTGTTGCAGTCACTGAAAATGTCTCACTTATCGGATCATCATATTGATCGGTGTTCTGCTAAGAAGAGACAGTGAAATATCATATCTCAGAGAAACCTTTTCTTTTTTTTACACTTTTCAGGATGAGTCTGTTGATGCTATTCTAACTTTGGACTTAACCTTTCACAATATTCGTAAGTTATTCTAGAAGACTGATCTGTATTTGCTATTTTGGTTCATTTAAGCATTTGTTTCTTACCACTTGCTTCAAATTTAAGCATGTTGTGTTCTATTAATTCACATACTTATGACTGGTAATCACTAAACAATAAACACTTGTTTGCAGTATTGATCTGCAGCTTCCCCTATTTCTACATTTGAAATGAAAAACAACTACCTCTCACTACTGAATAGACAAACTAGATCGCTTGAGTAGGCGCACTTTATCACACATTTTGACCAAC
>NW_010161488.1:11020-23094 GCF_000695765.1 Mesitornis unicolor | reverse complement strand
AGGAATGCCTATTACGGGGCTTCAACACTTATCCTTAGCAGATAATGATCCTACGGACTCCCATTTTCTCCATCAAAAAAGAGCCAGTTTTACCCTGCAGCCATGTGCCCCTTTAATGCCACACTACCTTGCTCAAAATCATCACTATTATTTTCCCTCCTAAGAACAAGCCATTAATTACTCTTTGTTCCCAGTTGTAGCTCAAAGGACATACAAAATTCTTTAGTAGCATCATCATTTCCTTTTCACATTCTAAAGAGTAACAGTTCTTATACACAACTTTAAATTAAAACATGAAATGTCACATTCATTCACACAATTCCACAACAGTCCAAATCAGAAACCAAATTTTAAGATATCTAGCCTTCCGAATATATTATCTTTCACTATACTCCTTCTCTACCCTCAAAATTTCTTCTTTCACAGACCCTCCCCAAAAGACATTAATACAAAACACACAAAGATTTATAGGAAAATAATATTTATATCATGATTTTTACTTATATTGCTAGATAATCTATTATTTTATTTACAAAATACATTAATTTGCTGTATCACATCCTAGCTAATATATTCAATCATTATATGATGCACTTATGATACTGATAATCCAATGCATTATGGCTAACATGTAAAATATCTGTTAAATATATTATTTGTAAACTGTATTTCGACTCTCTAAGATTAGGGTGGACAAAATCCTCAGCAAAACAAATATGGGAAGTGATAAACAATATTTAATTATTTTATAAGAAAAGTAATTTACAAGTATCAATAAAATGACATGGAGCCAAACTCCGTCTCCTTCTTTGCAAACATCCTATAGATTAAAACACAAGATAGACTGTGAATAACTGAATATAACTCAAAGTAAAAATGTATCCACAATCAAAACACAAAAATGCTCAATAATAACTGCTGCATAGTGTCACACATAATATAATTTTCCACCCTTCAAAGGCAGTACTAATTAGAATATTAGATTGCAAGGCTGGATTTACAAGTCAATAGCATATTCTCCCATTCCACTGAACAACCTTGTATTCAGATCTGTTTCTGTGAGACATCAGCTAAATATCCTTCTGCAACAGCCATTTCAAGGTATGAAATTAAAATCCTCCTTAAAAACATACCTTTTAGAAAAAAACCAACCAACATAAAGCCTCTATACCTTTACTTAACATAAGAGACTGTGAACAAAAAAAAAGCTCAATACGTATCGGTTAAAGCAAGTAAAATGTATTTTAATGTGTATAATCTCAAAAAGTGCATTTAAGTAAACCACAAGAAATGCCTCATTCTTTTCCCACTCACTTTTAAAAAAAATTTTAAAAATCTGCAATTAAGCACAAATGATCATAAGGTATTTCTGAACTGCACATAGGTTTTACGTGACACAAAATAAAGCCAGCACCATGTGAGATGTGACCAACTGCTAGAACACAATGGTTAAACAAGCTCTGTTTTTTAACCTTTCTTTTCTGTCGCCTAGTTATAAAAACAGATAAAGTCTTGATGCACCTCAAATACATGTTTGTATTTGATTAAGTATGACTTACAAATTACTTGGGAGAACCTAAACTCAAATGCTCTATAAAATTCATCAAATCCATAGAAAGCACACATTTTTACGCCACCTTATGCAGCTCTGAACCACGCCTGTCTAGACAAGCAGTGTGATACGTTGCCAGCACTTTACTGTTCATGTAGGGAGAAGCACCGGGAGAGAAAAAAAAATCCACAAAAGAAACAAACAAAAAGCCTTTGGAAAAGGCTTGTTCAGAGATTCAAGCTTCACTTAACAAATGATTTGCATTTAAGGATGATTTAACATGCTTTTACTATCAATTTATGACTAGGTATTTCCAGGTGAACCACAGCTGTATTTTCTTCAGAGGTCATAAGGATGCATTTTCAAGTTCAAGCTTTGCTAATTCATCACACAAAGTATCTGTTCTTCTGAATGGCAAATGAATACCCAGGATTTAAGCCACAGTGGGCTATGACTTTCTGACCAAAGCAGGCCCAGCATTATCCATAGTTTATGAGAGACAGAATAAAAAAAACCAGAACGCCTGGCCCACACAACACAGGGAATTTCTCCCATCTGAATCAGAGTATCAGGATATTACCAGGGGGCTAAAGAGGGGCAGTACTCAAAATTGTTCAGCTGTCCAAGTATCCAAATCAATGCTTTATTGATTCTTTACAGTTTTCAGTAACTAGTATGATAGCAGAGGAGCCCCCTCCTTAAATTTCACATCTAGTCATCACGCTTCTGCTTAACTTTCCTTTTGTGGTTTAAAATGTGTGTTCTCTGGTCTGTCTGTTGTTTAGCATTGATGTATGCTGATAAATGACCACTTACCATATTCTGCAGAGGACAGCATTTTAACAGTGGATGAAATTAACCCTGTTCTCTTGTGCAGTATTTAGGGACATAAGGAAGGAAAAATGGGATTTGATGTATTTGTTATTTCCTTTTATTCCTGAGGCAAAGTATAACAGGCTTTAATTTGCAAAAAAAAATAAAAATTATCAGGGGAAAACAGAGAATTTATATTCATAGAATATTTACAAAAATATGTATATACTTTATACAAGAAAGTATATTGACTACTCAGGGCAGAAGACAGTGGGATGATGAGCTGTCACTGCAGTATCAATATTCATTAACCATACAGTGGCTTTTTGCTATTCATTCAAAACACGTAAACACACAGAAAGAGATAGTGAATATCTAAGTGCAAGAAAAAGGCAGTAGGGTAAAGGAAACGAAAAAAGAAAAAGTCCTGCTGGAGAAGTTTCATATGGTCACAAAGATGACAAAGAGAATGAACTGTGCTGTATCTTTTCTGTAACTTGGAGCTATGATAACTTGAAAATTTTTCAAGATGTCAGCTGCTGGCAGAGGCTTCCTCCTCCTCAGTGGTAAGGAGTTCAGCTCTACCTTGTGAAAGGGAAAATGGATTTTTGTGTAATGAAACAAACATCGCATTCATCAACCATTTACATCCAGTTTTCCATTCAAAAACTATTGATTTTAAAGCCTCTGTTAGCCAAAAGTGCACAGGCCCTCAAATGTTTTGAGAATCTTAAAGGGCAACACGGAAAAAGGTCGATAAAAACCAATCCCTTTATGTGGTTTGTATTTTAAGAGCTCTTACAACAAAATTAATAAAGGTTTTTCTTTTTAATTTTATATATTGATTTGATGATTGAGACTCTCATAAGCTAAAGACTGAGAAAACAAATTAACATATTAAATTTCAGAGGAAATTAAAAAAAAGAAGAAAACATTATCATCTATCAAAAAAACCCACAAGCCATTCCATACAGAGGCCATCATGCCATAGGAAGCTCCTTGATCATGTGTTGCCTCCTACACACAGCTAAGAGAGAAGCTCTGAAAATATGCAAAACTCCCCTGTGGAGCCTTTTCTGGTATCAACCCTTTAGAAAAAGAGATTATGTTCCTCTGTCACAAACAAGGCTTTTGTCTGAAAATATCCAGGGCATCACCATTCCCTTCACATGCTAGGTAGGAGGAATGGTGCACTCTTTTCAACTGAAATACAACTCCTGTTTAATATCTACATGTCCATTTAAAATTCTATTTACAAATGCTCTGTACTTTCACTAAATACACAGTGTTTTGGGGGAAAAGAGCTAAAATCTAGTGATGTATGTAAGACACAAAGAAAGGAAATGCTTTGGCAGAAGGAAGAAAATTGGTGCCTGTTTCACTTACCATTTTCTCCAGCAGGTATTGTTACAGGATGTGTTGGCACAGTATCGGAATTCACTTTTCCATTCTCAAATGTATCATTTTCAGTTTGCTGCAACTGCCAGTTGAGGCCAAACAGATGCATTGCTGGTGGTAAAGGATACTGGTTATTTGATGCTCTTAACCACAATGACAAATTGCACAAATAATGGCTTTCCACGCTTCGCAGCAGAATAGCAACTCATACATTAAAAAATTAAATTACAGAACAAGCAATCAGAGAGTAATAGTTCAACTTAGCAATGGCACCAAGCAATTACTACCACTGTCCTTCAATGATACAGTGCTTTCAGTGAACGCAGCTGACAGAAAGCTCACCAGTCTCATTCTGAGTCTTTTACCGGTCCTGAATCAATGGTCAAAATGATAGGCAGTAATTATATCCTTTTCTCTTTTTTCATTTTTTGATCCTTCTGAAGAGACAAATCATTTAAGTTAGCTCCTAAATGACCTACTTATGTCACCAGCAGATGGATTCGTTCTGCTTAGCCAGAAAGGTAAAAGAAACAAAACAAGAGGAAGGAGGGTGCTGTGGGTGTTGCAGGGCTAACCTAAGGTATGAACATTCCTTTTCATGATGTCACCAACATCTCGTCCAGCCTCCAGTTACAAACCCATTCCCCACGCTCATCTAAAGAACAAGACCAGTAATGATAATGCATAAGCTGGGTTTCTGAACGACTTAATTCCACACAACCACATTTATTAGAGAGATGTTAAATGTTAAACGTTTAGCTAAGCCAATTATGAAAGTCAGTCAACCTTCCATGGTGTTGAGGGGAACTACTTAAGGAACCCTGATGTCACCCAGGGATTAATGAATGAACCCCTTGTCTAAACTTTCAGAGCAAAATTATGGAAAAAAAATTACCTTAATGCTACACTGCGATACACACAATGCATGCAATTTCTTGCTATCTGTGGCGTGTTTCCTTCTCTTGCAGTGACTCTATGATACTGCCAAAGCGAATTTTATTGTAATTACTTGAATTTGCATTTGGTATAACATGGGCTTGATGATTCTATGACAGCAGTTATCTCCAAAGCTGAAACAGTTTTTCAGTGCTACTGGGAAATAAAAATACACTCGAAAAAAACCTCTATAATAATGTATTTTAACTATTTGTGCCAAATATAAAGAAGATAATTCATTGTATCTAGTTGCTTCTGCTCCTTCTGCTTCTGAAACAGATCACTGCTATAGTCAATGTTATTAATTTATTCATCCCTTCTATCCTAATGACAGCAATTTTTCATCCCTTTTGGTTTCATCTCTGATCTTTCAAACCCTCTGTATTGACCATGGCAACCCTTACTTAAGACGAACAGGCATCAGTGGAAGTGAGACAGCGAACACTGCAGAATTAAGACCCTCTCTGCCAGGTCTTTTGGTTTAAACACTCCCCCTCATCTCCAACAAAACAGAAAAAAACAGAACGCAACCAAAGACCTATGAATGCTTCAAAGACCGAAACCCTCACTATAGATGACATATTATCTTTGTTGCTCTACTATTACTCTTTTTTCTCAGACCTTAAATTGCCTGTCAAAATCTGATAATGTAGAATGTTCCTTGACCCTAAAACCTTATTTCTTTATTCCCCTCTCATCTCTTGTTAAACCATAAATCCAACCACCACCATTTTTGGCTCATCAATAGAATTAGCTGTTATTATTTTGGCCCTACCTCAGCTGAAATTCTTTTTTATTTATTAATCATCTGATGACTGCATTTGTTTTAATACATTTCATCAAAATCCCTAGGGTCAAACTCTGCTATCTGTTATACTAGTTCACTTCACTGGCAGCTATGAAAGACTGCAAATAGCTAAATATTTCATGACTGAAACCCAGTACATTTCTTGTCTTCAGTCTGGAGGTCTAAGTCCCCTCTCCTAACTTTGCTGGCTTCTTATCACTTTAAATGCTCTGCAGGAGAAAAAAGGAAGTGACGTTCATTTTGCAACTCTAGAAGTGCATCCCTTCCAAACACATGAGCTTAGAACATCATTAACAGCTCTGTCTGCTGGTGCTATGTACATGCCCTGTGCATCTTCATGCTCCACTGGGAAATCAGAAGGGGAAGCTCTGACATGGCCTTCTAGCCAAACCCTCATAATTCAAAACAGCTGGAACTTGAAGTCTTCAAAGGCAAGGAGTGTGGGCTCTATATTGATTACATCTCAAAGAACCATAGTTACTACAAGGTAAGTGACAATTACCTTGTCTTTGTGTTTGTACTGAACTGAGTCCCACTGTAGTTCACTGTCAAAGATGGTGAGTAACAGCTGTATTGCTCAAAAATACTATTACTCTCTCCACTTTGACACTGAACTAGCACCAAGTTTGATAAAATATGTTTAATAAAAATGAACAGATGGATATGTGCAGCTGTTTCACAGATTGTGAACATCTGAATATTTTTGAAGCAGACCAAAAATGTTGCTTGACAACTCTAATGACAACCCAAAAGCTACAGTGTGTACCAATACACTAAATAATTCAACTATGTAATCTCCCCGAGACAGCACTATGGAATTTAGAGAATTCTCACGACAAACATATGAGAACAACATGAAAGAACTGGGCTTGTTGATACAGGATCAAAGTATAAGGCACAATTTCTTTAGAGACGGGGAACTTTGGGAACGTGGATAAATTGACTGATTAAGACAAATTCAGGCAGTATTTTGTCAATTAAGTTTGGTCTTTTCTCAGTCAGACATCTATAAAAAAGCAAACTTTAAGCCCTTGTCAGTGTTATAAGGACAAGGCAACTGCTAAAAACTCTTGATGCCCCCATGAGTCTGATAAACAGCACCTGGTACTGGTAACTGCACACTGAGAGCACACCTCAGCAAGGGGTCTGAGACCTTGAAGTACAATGTTATGAACTGATTCTGAACTTCCAGAGGTGGAATGATGCAGGCAGACTGCAGCAGTGTATATGTTTGTTTGATTTCCTCAGGTCTAGAAAAGGATGAAGATGCTCTTCCACCTTTGGGATGGGGATGTAAGAATCCAATTCCCTTCTCTATTATGTTCAGAGAAGTGGTAGCTTTACTTCTTTCTACAAAGAATTTGATATATGAAGCAAAATTAAAGCAAAACCGTATAAAGCTACATACATTTCCCTATATAGTGCAGCTATTTTAGTCCCAAATCAAATGTAAAGCAGTTTCTTGATTTTTTGATTGGATATTGCCTGTTGGGTCTGGTTTACTCTCATTCAATTTGGCATCTATTTGGTGTTAGACAATGACAATGAAGACAGGAGATCCTTCCCAGAGTAACTAGCTCTGAGTCTGCCAAATCTATGAGGGTACTAACACTGGAACAACTTTCAATGCTGGCATATCTTTGATGGCAGCAAGGACTTGTTTGAGAATGCCAGATGCCTCTAACCAGAAGGCACACAGCTTGTGATGGCTGTGGTCACAGGCCACAACAACTCAATCCAAATAACCCACAGCTGTGAGCATGGATGAAACCTCAGGGGATGGGAGAAAAGACAGGTTGTCACAATTCCAAATGTGCCCACAAACCCTAACAAAAGCCTCCTTTTACTTGCATCAAAACTAGGATGATTGCTCCCATTGGGGAACAGGATGACTTTTTAAGCAGAGAAACAGATGATCATATCCTCTGCCTGTTCTGCTGTTGCAGTCTCCATCTCTATTCCACGAAGTAATCTCTAGCTACCAGACCTTCTTCACTTGCTGGATACATGATAGCATTTTACTTTGGGACTGACAGAGATGTTTAAGGTGTTATTTGCACTGCCACTGGCCAAATTATCAGCATTACGGCCAGCCTTCAGAGTGCAGTGATAGTTTAAATGGTGAGGACTCCATTCCCTCTACCAGAGTGGGAAGGAGAGGCATCAGAGACCTCTAGGATAGGATCTGTGCTGCTCTTGGCATGAACACAGCACTGACCTCAAAGATACAAGCAGTAACCAAACTAACAGTTGGGCTTTTGCCTCCATCCTTTATATTTCTGCAAAGTGGCACATGCCAGATGCTGGGATATTGAAAAGATTCAGAGCTCAGATTAAAGGAGTGCATTTATACCTCCAGTAGCACTGATGTCAACACAAAAATGCTATCATTTGTTACAGGCTATCAGGTAATCTTACCATCTGTCACCACACGGTTCACTGAAGGGTTTCTGAACCACCTTAAACTGCATTTTCAAGCTTGGCTGCTCTTACCTTTCACTCTGTAATTGAGGTCTAGTTATTTTGGTTTGTAATCAGTCTACAAGGCCTTCATTTCCACTCAATAATTAAAAGAGCAACTAAGAATACATTTCACAGCAAACACTTGAAAAAAAATACTATGACTAGTTTACACTATGTAAAACATTTTGCAATCATCTGCTTCAGGAAGAAGTTGCTGCTATCAGGCCCTTTCATTCTTTTAATGTTGCCAGCCCATTTGTCTTGCACGCTCCTTTCTCAAGCTGTGCTTTATGCATTCCCTTTACAAGGAACTTGTTCTTGAGCAAATACACTGTATTACCACTTCAAAACCTTCTTCGAGACTTTCTTCAGCAAGCCAAAAATAAATTCATCCCTTTATTAGTAGGTGGTAAGAGAGACAGATAATTTATGTAACTACGTGGCAGAACTAGAACTGTGAGAGCTGACAACTGCCTGCTGCATTCGACTGGGGAGTGCTTTCCCTTCGCTGCCTTGTTCACCGGCTCTAAGCTCTCTGCCAAAGTTATGAGGCACAAAAAAAATCTTTACAGAAAACCATTTTATGTAGCTGTTTCTCCATTTTTGCAAAAACTGGGCTTGTCTGGAATTCCTTATTTTCTCCTCATACACTTGAATGGTAAGAGGATAGAACAGCTAGTTAATAAAACAATTGGACAGCTGTTAGCATCCTCCAGTATCCAGGATGTAGCTCTGAACAGAAAACAGTTTGAACGCGGATGTGTACAATGCTGGGGTTTATGATTGCCATCAGAAGGAAAAAATATTATTTTTCTTTGTCAGAAAGAGTAGCAGTATGCATTAAAAAAAAGAGAAACTTATTCATTGTTCTGGTCAAAATTCAAGGGTGTCTCCATTGTAACTCATCACGAACAACCACATCTTTTTTCAAAGTACTGTAAGTAACAAATAGGCTTATATGAAAAACAAGGGGCATAGCAAACACCCTATGAGCTGTGCTACTCAGAACATTAAAGATGTAGGTGGTAAGGATGAACAAGCAAATCCACATGCATATAAGCAGAAGCTTTATTCACAGAAGTAGCCCTACAGTTACTGGAGAGTTAACTGAAGTTTGAGTTAGAAGTCTCTGAAGTACTTGGCAGAAATGATTGAGCAGCTTCCATTCAGAGTTTGGTAAACTTGTTTTTTTGCAATGAAAGAACTCTAAAGGTGATACAGTGCATTTCAGAGGAACAAGAACTCACAGATAGGATTCTTCTAAGTAGAAAGAAGCAGAAACAGAGGTGCCTGAATTGGGAAATGGACTTCCAGTGTTCCTACAGCTCTTCTTAGAATAATGAGAGATGAAAAATTAACACTAGACAGCAGAAAGAAAAAACACTGGCTATCTCTAAGTAGCAAGCACCTCCCTAAGACCTCTGGAGATAAGGCCGATGGCGTATGTTCTATAACATAAAGAACTTGACACTGTGGGGAAAGTTGGCAAGAGGAACTGAATTATGTTGGTGACCCTCCTTTCTTCCTCCCATGTGTTTTGCAAGGTATGGTAATCAAGTCTTATTATTCATGAAGCTGTGCTTGAAGATGAGCTTCTTGCTAAGATATTGAACTCATCTTCCAGGACTGCTACTGCTATGTATTTCTGGGTGCCGGTGCTTGCAAACTATGATTTACAAAATTGCTTCCCTAGAATTAATAGAATAATATATATGCACACTTGCACATAAGGAAAAGTGAATATAATTTGTATTTAAAGCAATGCAAAAAGATTATAATTTAAACTAAGCAAATTGCAATTATTGCTCAATCTTGCTGAAGGATTATCTTCTAGTTCATCTCCCTGTTGGCAATACATTTTCAAATGAAATATTTGAACATTGAAGTGGTTTTTAAAATTATCTCCCATGTATTTTTCTTGGAGCTATAATTAGAATAAAAACTTATTTTATTCTGAAGGACCTGGAGTGGACCAGAAGATGTGCAAATCAACTGTCAGTGATTTGCATTCATTTGCTTTTTTCTAAGATAATAGGATGCCTTGGATGTTGCTGTGGATCAAATAGTGAATTAAAAATAGTTAATTAAAATTTTAAATAAAGTGAATTAAAAGTTACAACAGACAAGTTCTTTATTTATTACTGTTTTTCTCATATCAACAAAAAGCTTGGTATTTCTATATTTAAAATAAGTTAAAGTACGTGCTTTTGAGCACCTTTAAAAGGTAAGCCATCAGTAGCATCATATGAAAGTTTCTGAACCTATATTTTGAATGTAAAACATTGCAGTATAGCATTATATGAAAAACTTAGTGATACCTATCAAGATCAATATAGCAACCGAAAAAGTGTGGTCTCTTTCCTTCTATCCTCAACTGCTGAACGGGTTCATTGATTTTACTGTTTCACCTGCAAAAAATTCAACCTTTATACTCTTATTCCTCATTTTCTCTTGGAACCTTTTAACAAAGAATTGGCAAAACACATCACAAAAACATTGCCTAGGAAAAAAAATTTATCAACAAAGATGTATCAGTTATTTACTAGGGACAAACTTACTTTCTTTGACCACTAACCAAAGATGATCATATGACATTTGAAAGTATTGTTGCATTTGAACTGCTAATAAAGATGTGGGGTAGTCTCGGTGTAACTATTTTTACTACATTCACCCAAAACTGGAATGTTTATTCCTCTGAAAACTTGTATGGCTAGATGTCTCAGTTGTCAGGCCAGGGACTTTTATATAACAATGGTCTACTTCTGTCAACAGCATTACGTGAAGCACATTCAAAGCTTAAGGGAGAGATCAGATTTCTTAAAACAGAAACAAAGATCATTATTCAGTAGCCTCTTATTTAAGATTTATCATCTGTTATGTCTTGTTTCAGATCTGTCCATTTATTCTGATGATCATCCAACATTCCCCATTATGTAACAGTCTTCAGTATTAACTAAATAGTTTTTAGTATCAGCCTGGGCTTTCTCCCGAACACAGCTTATTTTTTGTCAGATAATGTTCACAGTTAACAAGATGGTGAAAAATCATTGTAGGTAGAGAAATGATGGGGAAGTGCATATTAGACTGCTGACTCCCTTGAGATGAGGGTTGTTTTGCCTTTTTTAGTTCATACAATGGCATGAAAAACATGCCATAAATTTTGGGTTTCTATCTAATAAAGTCATAATCAATGATTTTGTTGTCAAGTATTGTGGAGAAGAAAAAAAATTACCCTGATTTATGCTTTTTAAGAATGGGTTAAGACTGTAGGATAATTACTTCTCTGTATTCCTTCAGGCATTCCTTTATTCTCTTCCTTCTCAATCTTTAACTCCTTCTCTTTACTCCTTTAAACTTGCTTTCTGGAAAACAGCTGAGCCTCACGTTTGCGCTTATCTATTTTAGGTTTTTCTCCACAATTTCAACAGAAATCTTGCTCAGGGCAACATCCTTTAGATCGCAGCCCTCATAAAACAGAAGTGTTAAGAAAAAATGCCGATGTAATGTCTCAAAATTTATCGGAAACGTCTTTCTTAGGCAAGAACATCAATGAAGCGGTGCTACCATTTTTATAGTTCAAAAGCCTTATTTATTATGAAAAAAACCCCAAAACCCAAACCCAACAAGAAACCAGAAGTCTATTGAGGGATATAATAATAATGAAATGGCACTATATGATCACGCATAACATATTTGCATGTTCATGGCATAGAGAAGTGCAATCTGATGAAAAGATTTAAGAACCAAAGGAAAAAGAAACAGGGGCCAATTAATATGATGTTCAAAGCACACACCAAAATATAGTGAGATACTTGCGTTGCATATTTCCATCTCATGACTGGCTAAAAAAGATCAAAGCTTTTTTTATTCCATATTAAGAATGACAGAATATTACAGCAAACATGCAATAAGGAGAAATGTAATAAGCTTTAATAAAAGATGATAAGAAGGTTTGATAAGAACTTTTGGAACGTCACCAAATCTGGAATGTAAGATGAAAGCATCTGCATGTAGAGATTGTAGTGTGTTATTTGGAACCCCACGGAGCTAAACTGTGATTAGAACTACATATTTTTCCATAAATTAGCTTTTGTTTTGAATTTC